>NW_027077168.1:43892-95410 GCF_009819655.1 Sylvia atricapilla | reverse complement strand
TGGCCTAGGGTGACAGGGGGCGGAGCATAGGGAGCATGGGACGGGGCCTAGGGAACAGGGAGAGAGCCTGGGGCGTGGCGTAGGTGGGCCGGGGCGGGGCCAATGTGGCAGGGAGCATGTCCTGGAGGACAGGGGGCGTGGCCTGGGCAGTGGCCTAGGGGGGGCAGGAGGCCAGGCATACGGAGCATGGGGCGGGGCCTAGGGAACAGTGGGTGGAGCCTGGGGCGTGGTGTAGGTGGGCCGTGGGCGGGGCCTAGGGGGCAGTTGTCGTGGCCTGTGGACAGAAGGGCATCCTAGGAGCCACGGGGCGTGGCCTAGGGGGGCAGGGGGCGGGGCCTAGAGGAGAGTGGGCGTGTCCTTGGTAGGCAAAGGACGTGTCCTAGGTGGGCAGAGGGCGGGGACTATGTGGCCGGGGGCGTGTCCTAGAGAACAGATGGCGCGGCCTGGGCAGTGGCCTAGAGAGCAAGGGGCGTGGTCTAGGGAGAAGGGGGCGTGTCCTAGGGAGAAGGGGGCGTGGCCTGGGCAGTGGCCTAGGGGGGCAGGAAGCAGTGCGTAGGGAGCATGGGGCGGGGCCTAGAGAAAAGGGGGCGGGGCCTGGGGCGTGGCGTAGGTGGGCCGGGGCCGTGGCCTTTGGGGCAGTTGGCGTGGCCTGTGGACAGAAGGGCATCCTAGGAGCTACGGGGCGTGGCCTAGGGGAGCAGGGGGCGTGGTCAGTGTCTTGGCTTATGGAGCAGTGGGCGTGGCCTAGGTGGGCTGCGGGCGGGGCTTAGGGGCAGAGGGCGTGGCCTGGGGCTGTGGCCTAAGGGGGGCATGTCGCGAGACCTAGGGGACAGAAGGCGGGGCCTAGGTGACAGGGGACGGGGCCTAGGGGAGAGGGGGCGGGGCCTAGGGTGCAGGGAAAGTGTCCTAGGTGGGCAGGGGGCGGGGACTATTTGGCAGGGGGCGTGTCTTAGAGGACAGGGGGCATAGCATGGGCAGTGGCCTAGAGAGCAGGGGGCGGGTCCTAGGGAGAACGGGGCGTGTCCTAGGAGACAGGGGGCGTGGCCTAGGCAGTGGCCTCAGGCGGCATGGGGCGGGGCGCAGGAAGCATGGAGCGGGGCATAGAGAACAGGAGGCGGGGCCTGGGGCGTGGTGTAGGTGGGCCAAGGCAGGGCCTAAGGGGCAGGGGGCGTGTCTTAGGTGGCCAGGGGCAGGGCCTATGTGGCAGGGGGCGTGTCCTAGAGAACAGACGGCGTGGCCTGGGCAGTGGCCTAGAGAGAAGGGGGCGTGGCCTAGGGAGAAGGAGGCGTGTCCTAGTAGACAGGTTGCGTGGCCTGGGCAGTGGCCTAGGGGGCAGAGGGCGGGGCGTAGGGAGCATGGGGCGAGGCCTAGGGGACAGAAGGCGGGGCCTAGGGGACAGGAGGCAGGGTCTAGAAGAGTGGGGGCGGGGCTTAGGGGACAGGGGGCATGTCCTATGTTGGCAGGGGGCGGGGTCTATGTGGCAGGGGGCGTGTCCTAGAGGGCAAAGGGCATGGCATTGGCAGTAGCCTAGAGAACAGGTGGCGGGGCCTAGGGAGAAAGGGGCGTGTGCTAGGGGACAGGGGGCGTGGCCTGGGCAGTGGCCTAGGGAACATTGGGCGGGGCGTAGGGAGCATGGGGCGGGGCCTAGGTAACAGGAGGCGGGGCCTGGGGCGTGGCGTAAGTTGGCCGGGGGCAGGGCCTAGGCGGTAGTTGGCGTGGCCTGTGGACAGAAGGGCATCGTAGGAGCCACGGGGCGTGGCCTAGGGGGGCAGGGAGCGTGGTCAGTGTCTTGGCTTAAGGAGCAGTGGGCGTGGCCTAGGTGGGCAGAGGGCGGGGCTTAGGGGCAGAGGACGAGGCCAGGGATTGTGGCCTAGCGGGGCATGTGGTGAGGCCTAGGGGACAGAAGGCGGAACCTAGGGGACAGGAGGCGAGGCCTAGGGGAGAAGGGGAGGGGCTTAGGGTGCAAGGAGCGCATCCTAGGTTGGCAGGGGGCGGGGATTATGTGGCAGGGGGCGTGTCCTAGAAGGGAAAGGGGCATGGCATGGGAAGTAGCCTAGAGAGCAGGTGGCGAGGCCTAGGGTGAAAGGGGCGTGTTCTAGGGGACAGGGGGCGTGGCCTGGGCAGTGGCCTAAGGGGGCATGGGGCGGAGCGTAGAGAGCATGGGGCGGGGCCTGGAGACAGGAGGCGGGGCCTGGGGCGTGGCGTAGGTGCGGCGGGGGCGTGGCCAAGGGGGCAGTTGGCGTGGCTTGTGGACAGAAGGGCATCCTAGGAGCCAGGGGCGTGGCCTAGGAGAGCAGGGGGCGTGGTCAATTTTTTGGCTTAGAGAGCATGAAGCGTGGCCAAGGTCGGCAGGGGGCGGGGCTTAGGGGCAGAGGGCGTGGCCTGGGCTTGTGGCCTAGGGGGGCATGAAGCGAGGTCTAGGGGACAGAAGGCGGGGCCTAGGGGACAGGAGGCAGGGCCTAGAAGAGTGGGAACGGGGCTTAGGGGGCAGGGGGCATGTCCTATGTTGGCAGGGGGCGGCAACTATGTGGCAGGGGGCGTGTCCTAGAGGGCAAAGGGCATGGCATTGGCAGTAGCCTAGAGAACAGGTGGCGGGGCCTAGGGAGAAAGGGGCGTGTTCTAGGGGACAGGGCGCGTGGCCTGGGCAGTGTCCGAAGTGGGCATGGGGCGAGGCCTAGGGAACAGGGGGCGGAGCCTAGGGGACAGGAGGCAAGGCCAGGGGAAAGGCGGGGCGGAGCCTAAGGGGCAGGGGGCGTGTCCTAGGTGGGCAAAGGGCAGGGCCTTTGTGGCAGTAGGCGTGTCCTAGAGGACAGGGGGAATGGGCTGGGCAGTGGCCTTGAGGGGCAGGGGGCGTGGCCTAGGGAGCATGGGGCGTCTCCTAGAGAACAGACGGCGTGGCCTGGGCTGTGGCCTAGAGAGCAGGGGGCGTGGCCTAGAGAGAAGGAGGCGTGTCTTAGGGGACAGGGGGCGTGCCCTGGGCAGTGGCCTAGAGGGGCAAGTGGCGGGGCATAGGGAGCATGAGGCGGGGCCTAGGGAACACGGGGCGGGGCCTGGGGAGTGTCGTAGGTGGGCCGGGGGCGGGGCGTAGGGGGCAGTTGGTGTGGCCTGTGGAGAGCAGAGTATCCTAGGAGCCACGGGGCGTGGCCTAGGGGAGCAGGGGGCGTGGTCAGTGTCTTGGCTTATGGAGCAGTGGGCGTGGCCTAGGTGGGCAGGGGCGGAGCTTAGAGGGCAGAGGGCGTGGCCCGGAGAAAAGAAGGCGGGGCCTAGGGGACAGGAGGCGGGTCCTAGGAGAGAGGGGGCCTGTCCTTGGTAGGCAGGGGGCGTGTCCTAGGTGGGCAGGGGGCGGGAACTATGTTGGCAGGGGTCGTGTCCTAGAGGACAGGGGACATGGCATGGGCAGTGGCCTAAAGAACAGGGAGCGGCACCTAGGGAGAAGGGGGCGTGTCCTAGAGAACAGGGGGCGTAGCCTGGGCAGTGGCCTAGGGGGGCAGGGGGCGGGTTATAGGGAGAAGGGGGCGTGTCCCAGGGGACAGGAGGCGGGGCCTGGGGCGTGGCGTAAGTGGGCAGGGGGCGGGGCGTAGGGAGCATGGGGCGGAGTTTAGAGAACAGGCGGCGGGGCCTGGGGTGTGGCGTAGGTGGGGCGGGGGCGTGGCCTAGGGGGCAGTTCGCGTGGCCTGTGGAGAGAAGGGCATCCTAGGAGCCACGGGGCGTGTCCTAGGGGACAGGGGGCGTGGCCTGGGCAGTGGCTTAGAAGGGCATGGGGCGGGGCGGAGGGACCATGTGGCGGGGCCTAGGGAACACGGGGCGGGGCCTAGGGGACAGGAGGCAGAGCCTAGTGAAGAGGAGGCGGGGCCTAAGGGACAGGGGGCGTGTCTTAGGTGGACAAAGGGCAGGGCCTATGTGGCAAGGGGCGTGTCCTAGAGGACAGTGGGCGTGGCCTGGGCAGTGGTTTAGAGGGGCAGGGGGCGGTGCATATGGAGCACGTGGCGAGGCCGAGGGAACACCAGGCGGGGCATGGGGCGTGTCCTAGGTGGGCAGGAGGCGGGGACTATGTGGCAGGAAGCGTATCCTAGAGGACAGGGGGCATGGCATAGGCAGTGGCCTAGAAGGGCAGAGGGCGGGGCGTAGGGAGCATGGGGCGGGGCCTAGAGAATAGGAGGCGTGGCCTGGGGCGTGGCGTAGGTGGCCGGGGGCGGGACCCATGTGGCAGCGGGCGTGTCCTAGAGGACAGGGGGCATGGGGTGGGCAGTGGCCTTGGGGGACGGGGGGCGGGGCCTAAGGAGCATGGGGCGTGTGTTTGAGAACAGAGGGCGTGGCATGGGCAGAGGGCTAGAGAGCAGTGGGCGTGGGCTAGGGAGAAGGGGGCGTGTACTAGCTGACAGGGGGCATTGCCTGGGCAGTGGCCTGGGGGGGGCAGGGGGCGGGGCATAGGGAGCACGGGACGGGGCCTAGGGAACAGGGGGCGGGGCCTGGGGCGTGGCGTAGGTGGGCCGTGGGCGGGCCCTGGTGGGAAGTTGGTGTGGCCTGTGGAGAGAAGAGCATCCTATGATCCACGGGGCGTGGCCTATGGGGGCAGGGGGCGTGGTCAGTGTCTTGGCATAGAGATCAGTGGGCGTGGCCTATGTGGGCAGGGGGCGGGGCTTAGGGGCAGAGGGCGTGGCCTGCGGTTGTGGCCTAGGGGGGCATGTGGCGAGGCCTAGGGGACAGAAGGCGGAGCCTAGGGGACAGGAGGCAAGGCCTAGGAGAGTGGGGGCGGGGCTTAGGATGCAGAAAGCGTGTCCTAGGTGGGCAGGGGCGGGGACTATGTGGCAGAAGGCGTGTCCTAGAGGGCAAAGGGCATGGCATTGGCAGTAGCCTAGATTACAGGCGGCGGGGCCTAGGGAGAAAGGGGCGTGTCCTAGGGGACAGGGGGCGTGGCCTAGGCAGTGGCCTAGGGCGGCATGGGGCGGGGCGTAGGGAGCATGGGGCGGGGCCTAGAAAACGGGGGCGGGGCCTAGGGGACATGAGGCAAGGCCTAGGAAAGAGGGGGCGCGGCCTAAGAGGCAGTGGGCGTGTACTAGGTGGGCAAGGGGCAGGGCCTATGTGGCCGGGGCGTGTCCTAGAGAACAGGGGGCGTGGCCTTGGCAGTGGCCTAGGGGGGCAGGGGTCGGGGCGTAGGGAGCATGGGGTGAGGCCTAAGGAAAAGAGGGCGTGGCCTAGGCAGTATCCTAGAGAGCAGGGGGCGTGGCCTAGGGAGAAGGGGACGTGCTCTAGAGGACAGGGGGCGTGGCCTGAGTAGTGGCCTAAAGGGGGCAGATGGCAGGGCATAGGGAGCATGGGACTGGGCCTAGGGAACAGGGGGCGGGGCCTGTGAACAGAAGGGCGTCCTAGGAGCCACCGGGCGTGGCCTAGGGGGGCAGGGGGCGTGGTCAGTGTCTTGGCTTAGGGAGCAGTGGGCGTGGCCTAGGTGGGTAGGGACAGGGCTTAGAGGGCAGAGGGCGTGGCCTGGGATTGTGGCTTAGGGGGGCATAGGGTGAGGCACAGGGAAGAGAAGGCGGGGCCTAGAGGACAGGGGGCGGGTCCTAGGGGAGAGGGGGTGTGTCCTTGATAGGGAGGGGGCGTGTCCTAGGTGGGCAGGGGGCGGGGGCTATGTGGCAGGGGGCGTGTCCTAGAGGACAGGGGGCATGGCATGGGCAGTGGCCTAAAGAGCAAGGGGCGGGGCCTAGGGAGAAGAGGGCGTGTCCTAGGGGACAGGTGGCGTGGCCTGGGCAGTGGCCTAGGGGGGCAGAGGACAAGGCGCGGGGAGTACGGGGCGGTGCCTTGGAGAAAGAGGGCGTGGCCTGAGCAGTGGCCTAGAGAGCAGGGGGCGTGGCCTAGGGAGAAGAGGGCGTGTCCTTGAGAACAGGGGGCATGGGATGGGCAGTGGCCTTATACGGCAGGAGGCGGGGCCTTGGGAGCATGGGGCGTGTCCTAGAAAACAGGGGGCGTGGCCTGGGCAGTGGTTTAAAGAGCAGGGGCGGGGCCTAGGGATAAGGGGGCGTGTCTTAGGGGACAGGGGGCATGGCCTGGGCAGTGTCCTAGGGGGGCAGGGGGCGGGGCGTAGGGAGCATGGGGCGGGGCCTAGGCAACAGGGGGCGGGGCCTGGGGCGTGGCGTAGGTGGGCCGGGGGCAGGGCTTAGGAGGCAGTTGGCGTGGCCTGTGGACAGAAGGGCGTCCTAGGGACCACTGGGCGTGGCCTAGGAGG
Source organism: Sylvia atricapilla (assembly GCF_009819655.1). Taxonomy (NCBI): domain Eukaryota; kingdom Metazoa; phylum Chordata; class Aves; order Passeriformes; family Sylviidae; genus Sylvia; species Sylvia atricapilla. Next base: position 89,187 of record NW_027077168.1, on the reverse strand, counting down.
GCAGGGGGCGTGGTCAGTGTCTTGGCTTCCGGAGCAGTGGGCGTGGCCTAGGTGAGTAGGGGCGGGTCTTAGAGTGCAGATGGCGTAGCCTGGGCTTGTGGCCTAGGTGGGCTTAGAGCGAGGCCCAGGGAAGAGAAGGCGGGGCCTAGGCGACAGGAGGCGGGTCCTAGGGAAGAGGGGGCGTGTCTTAGGGGACAGGGTGCATGGCCTGGGCAGTGGCCTAGGGGGGCAGGGGGCGGGGCGTAGGGAGCATGGGGCGGGGCCTAGGGAACAGAGGGCGAGGCCTGACGCATGGCGTAGGTGGGCCGGGGGCGGGGCCTAGGAGGCAGGTGGCCTGGCCTGTGGACTGAAGGGCATCCTAGGAGCCCCGGGGCATGGCCTAGGGTCGCAAGGGGCGTGGTCAGTGTCTTGGCTTAGGGAGCATGGGGCGTGGCCTAGGTGGGCAGGGGGCGGGGCTTAAGGGCAGAGGGCGTGGCCTGGGGTTGTGGCCTAGGAGGGCATGGGGCGAGGCCTAGGGGACAGAAGGCGGGGCCTAGAGGACAGGAGGCGGGGCCTAGAAGAGTGGGGGCGATGCTTAGAAGGCAGGGGGCATGTCCTATGTTGGCAGGGGGCGGCGACTATGTGGCAGGGGGCGTGTCCTAGAGGGCAAAGGGCATGGCATTGGCAGTAGCCTAAAGAACAGGTGGTGGGGCCTAGGGAGAAAGGGGCGTGTCGTAGGGGACAGGGGGCGTGGCCAGGGCAGTGGCCTAGGGAGGCATGGGGCGGGGCGTAGGGAGCATGTGGCGGGGTCTATGGAACAGGGGGCGGGGCCTAAGGGACAGGAGGCAGAGCCTAGGGAAGAGGGGGCGGGGCCTATGTTGCAGGGGGCTTGTCCTAGGTGAGCAAAGGGCAGGGCCTATGTGGCAGGGGGCGTGTCCTAAGGGACAGGGGGCATGGGCTGGGCAGTGGCCTAGACAGCAGGGGGCGTGGCCAAGGGAGAAGGGGGCGTGTCTTAGGGGACAGGGGGCATGGCCTGGGCAGTGGCCTAGGGGGGCCGGGGGCGGGGCGTAATGAGCATGGGGCGGGGCCTGGGGAACACGGGGCGGGGCATGGGACGTGGCGTAGGTGGGCTGGGGGCGGGGTTTAGAGGGGAGAGGGCGTGGCCTGGGCTTGTGGCCTAGGGGGGCATAGGGCGAGGCCCAGGGAAGAGAAGGCGGGGCCTAGGGGACAGGAGGCGGATCCTAGGGGAGAGGGGGCGTGTCCTTGGTAGGAAGGGGACGTGTCCTAGGTGGGCAGGGGGCAAGGACTATGTGGCAGGGGGCGTGTCGTAGAGGACAGGGGGCATGGCATTGGCAGTGACCTAAAAAACAGGGAGCGGGACCTAGGGAAAAGGGTGAGTGTCCTAGGGAACAGGGGGCCTAGCCTGGGCAGTAGCCTAGGGGGGCAGGGGGCGGGGCGTAAAAAGCATGGGGCGGGGCCTAGGGAACAGAAGGCGGGGCCTGGGGCGTGACGTAGGTGGGCGGGGTGCGTGGGCTAGGGGGCATTTGGCGTAGACTGTGGACAGAAGGGCATCCTAGGAGCCACGGGGCGTGGCCTAGGGGAGCAGGGGGCGTGGTCAGTGTCTTGGCTTAGAGAGCATGAAGCGTGGCCTAGGTGGGCAGGGGGCGGGGCTTAGGGGCAGAGGGCGTGGCTTGGGGTTGTGGCCTAGGGGGGCATGAAGCGAAATCTAGGGGACAGAAGGCGGGGCCTAGGGGACAGGAGGCGGGGCCTAGAAGTATGGGAACGGGGCTTAGGGGGCAGGGGGCATGTCCTATGTTGGCAGGGGGCGGCGACTATGTGGCAGGGGGCGTGTCCTAGAGGGCAAAGGGCATGGCATTGGCAGTAGCCTAGAGAACAGGTGGCGGGGCCTAGGGAGAAAGGGGCGTGTTCTAGGGGACAGGGGGCATGGCATGGGCAGTAACCTAAAGAGCAGGGGGCGGGGCCTTGGGAAAAGGGGGCGTGTTCTAGGGGACACGGGGCGTGGCCTCGGCAGTGGCCTAGGGGGTCATGGGGCGGGGCAAAGGGAGCATAAGGCGGGGCCTGGGGAACAAGGGGCGGGGCCTAGGAAACAGGAGGCAGGGCATAGGGAAGAGGGGGCGGGGCCTAAGGGCCAGAGGGCGTGTCCTAGGTGGGCAAAAGGCAGGGCCTATGTGGCAGGTGGCGTGTCCTAGAGGACAGGGGGCATGGGCTGGGCAGTGGCCTTGAGAAGCAGGGGGCTGGGCCTAGGAAGCATGGGGCGTGTCCTAGAGAACACGGGGCGTGGCCTGGGCAGTGGTTTAAAGAGCAGGAAGCGGGGCCTACGGAGAAGGGGGGGTGTCTTAGGGAACAGGGGGCATGGCCTGGGCAGTGGCCTAGGGGGGGAGGGGGCGGGCCATAGGGAGCATTGGGCGGGGCCTAGAGAAAAGGGGGCGGGGCCTAGGGGACAGGAGGCAGGGCCAACGGAAGAGGGGGCGGGGCCTAGGGAGCATGGGGCGTGTCCTACAGAACAGACGGCGTGGTTTGGGCAGTGGCGTAGAGAGCAGGGGGCGTGGCCTAGGGAGAAGGGGGCGTGTCTTAGGGGACAGGGGGCCTAGCCTGGGCAGTAGCCTAGGGGGGCAGGGGGCGGGGTGAAGGGAGCATGGGGCGGGGCCTAGGGAACAGGGGGAGGGGCGTGGGGCGTGGCGTAGGTGGGCCGGTGGCGGGGCCTAGGAGACAGTTGGCGTAGACTGTGGACAGAAGGGCATCCTAGGAGCCACGGGGCGTGGCCTAGGGGGGCAGGGGGCGTGGTCAGTGTCTTGGTTTAGGGAGCAGTGGTCGTGGCCTAGGTGGGCAGGGGGCGGGGCATAAGGGGCAGAGGGCGTGGCCTGGGCTTGTGGCCTAGGGGGGCATAGGGCGAGGCACAGGGAACAGAAGGCGGAACCTAGGGGACAGGAGGCGGGGCCTAGAGAATAGAGGGCGTGTCCTTGGTAGGCAGGGGGCGTGTCCTAGGTGGGCAGGGGGCGGGGACTATATGGCAGGGGGCGTGTCCTAGAGGACAGGGAGCATGGCCTTGGCAGTGGCCTAAAGAGCAGGGGGCGGGGCCTAGGGAGAAGGGGGCGTGTCCTAGAGGACAGGGGGCGTGGCCTGAGCAGTGGCCTAGGGAGACAGTGGGCGGGGCGTAGGGAGCATGGGGCGGGACTAGGGAACAGGAGGCAGGGCCTGGGGCGTGGTGTAGGTGGGCCGGGGGCGGGGCCTAGGGGGCATTTAGCGTAGCCTGTGGACAGAAGGGCATCCTAGGAGCCACGGGGCGTGGCCTAGGGGAGCAGGGGGCGTGGTCAGTGTCTTGGCATAGGGAGCATGGGGCGTGGCCTAGGTTGGCAGAGGGCGGGGCATAGGGGGCAGGGGGCGTGGCCTGTGGTTGTGGCCTAGGGGGGCATGAGGCGAGGCCTAGGGGATATAAGGCGGGGCCTAGGGGACAGGAGGCGGGGCCTAGGGAATAAAGTGCGGGGCCTAGGGGACAGGGGGCGTGTCCTAGGTGGGCCGGGGGCAGGGCCTATGTGGCAGGGCGCGTGTCCTTGAGAACAGGGGGCGTGGCCTGGGCAGTGGCCTGGGAGGACAGGAGGCGGGGCATCGAGAGCATGGGGTGCGGCCTAGGGAACAGGGGGCGGGGCCTAGGGGGCAGTAGGTGTGGCCTGTGGTGAGAAGAGCATCCTAGGAGCCCCGGGGCGTGGCCTAGAGGGGCAGGGGGCGCGGTCAGTGTCTTGGCCTAGGAGGCAATGAGCGTGGCCTAGGTGGGCAGGGGGCGGGGCTTAGGGGTAGAGGGCGTGGCCTGGGGTTGTGGCCTAGGGAGGCATGGGGTGAGGCCTAGGGGACAGAAGGCAGAGACTAGGGGACAGGAGGCGGGGCCCAGGAGAGTGGGGGCGGGGCATAGGGTGCAGGGGGCGTGTACCAGGTGTACAGGGGGCGGAAACTATGTGGCAGGGGGCGTGTCCTAGAGGGCAAAGGGCATGGCAAGGGCAGTAGCCTAGAGAACAGGTGGCGGGGCCTAGGGGGAAAAAGGCGTGTCCTAGGGGATAGGGGGCGTGGCCTGGGCAGTGGCCTGGGGGGGCATGGGGCGGGGCGTAGGAAACATTGGGCGGGGCCTAGGGAACAGGAAGCAGGGCCTGGGGAAGAGGGGGCGGGGCCTAAGGGGCAGGGGGCGTGTCCTAGCGGACAGCGGGCACGGGCTGGGCAGTGGCCTTGAGAAGCAGGGGGCGGGGCCTAGGGAGCATGGGGCGTGTCCTAGAGAACAGGGGGCGTGGCCTGAGCAGTGCTTTAAAGAGCAGGGGGCAGGGCCTAAGGAAAACGGGGCGTGTCTTAGGGGACAGGGGGCATGGCCTGGGCAGTGGCTTAGGGGGGCAGGGGGCGGGGCGTAGGGAGCATGGGGCGGGGCCTAGGGAACAGGGGGCGGTGCATGGAGAGTGGCGTAGGTGGGCCGGGGGCGGGACCTAGGAGACAGTTGACATGGCCTGTGGACAGAAGGGCGTCCTAGGAGCCACGGGGCGTGGCCTAGGAGGGCAGGGGGCGTGGTCAGTGTCTTGGCTTAGGGAGCAGTGGTCGTGGCCTAGGTGGGCAGGGGGCGAGGCACAAGGGGCAGGGGGCGTGGCCTTGGCTTGGGTCCTAGGAGGGCATAGGGCGAGGCCCAGGGAAGAGAAGGCGGGGCCTAGGGGACAGGAGGCGGGGCCTAGAGGAGAGGGGGCGTGTCCTTGGTAGGCAGTGGGCATGTCCTAGGTGGGCAGGGGGCGGAGACTATGTAGCAAGGGCGTGTCCTAGAGGACAGGGGGCATGGCATTGGCAGTGGCCTAATGAGCAGGGGGCGGGGCCTAGGGAGAAGGGGGCGTGTCCTAGGCGACAGTGAACGTGGCCTGAGCAGTGGCCTAGGGAGGCAGTGGGCGGGGCGTAGGGAGCATGGGGCGGGGCCAAGGGAACAGGAGGCAGGGCCAGGGGCGTGGTGTAGGTGGGCCGGGGGCGTGGCCTGTGGACAGAAGGGCATCCTAGGAACCACAGGGCGTGGCCTAGGGGAGCAGGGGGCGTGGTCTGTGTTTTGGCTTAGGGAGCATGGGGCGTGCCCTAGGTGGGCAGGGGGCGGGGCTTAGGGGCAGAGGGCGTGGCCTGGGGTTCTGGCCTAGGGAGTAAGGGGCGAGGCACAGGGAAGAGAAGGCGGGGCCTAGGGGACAGGAGGCGGGGTCTAGAAGAGTGGGGGCGGGGCTTAGAGGGCAGGGGGCATTTCCTATGTTGGCAGGGGGAGGCGAACTATGTGGCAGGGGGCGTGTCCTAGAGGGCAAAGGGCATGGCATTAGCAGTAGCCTAGAGGACAGGTGGCGGGGCCTAGGGAGAAAAGGGGCGTGTCCTACAGAACAGACGGCGTGGCCTGGGCAGTGGCGTAGAGAGCAGGGGGCGTGGCCTAGGGAGAAGGGGGCGTGTCCTAGGGGTCAGGGGGCGTGGCCTGGGCAGTGGCCTAGAGGGGCATGGGGCGGCGCATAGGGAGTATGGGGCGCGGCCTAGGGAACACGGGGCGGGGCCTGGGGCGTGGTGTAGGTGGGCCGGGGGCGGGGCCTAGGGGGCAGTTGGCGTGGCCTGTGGTGCGAAGAGAATCTTAGGAGCCACGGGGCGTGGCCTACAAGAGTAGGGGGCGTGGTAAGAGTCTCGGCTTAGCGAGCAGTGGGCGTGGCCCAGGTGGGCAGGGGGCAGGGCGTAGGGGGCAGAGGGCGTGGCCTGGGCTTGTGGCCTAGGCAGGCAAAGGGCGAGGCCCAGGGAAGAGAAGGCGGGGCCTAGGGGACAGGAGGCGGAACCTAGGGGAGAATGGGCGTGTCCTTGGTAGGCAGGGGGCGTGTCCTAGGTGGGCAGGGGGCGGGGACTATATGGCAGGGGGCGTGTCCTAGAGGAGAGGGGGCATGGCATGGTCAGTGTCTTAAAGAGCCGGGGGCGGGGGTTAGGGAGAAGGGGGCGTGTTCTAGGAGACAGAGGGCGTGGCCTTGGCAGTGGCCTAGGAGGGCACGGGTCGGGGCGTCGGGAGTCTGCGGCGGGGCCTAGGGAAAAGGTGGCGTGGCCTGTGCTGTGGCCTAGGGAGCAGGAGGCGAGGCCTAGGGAGAAGAGGGCGTGTCCTAGAGAACGGGGGCGTGGCATGGGCAGTGGTTTAAAGAGCAGAGGGCGGGGCCTAGGGAGAAGGGAGCGTGTCTTAGGGGACAGGGGGCATGGCCTGGGCAGTGGTTTAGGGGGCAGGGGGCGGGGCGTAATGATCATTTGGCGGGGCCTAGGGAACAGGGGGCGGGGCATGGGTCGTGGCGTAGGTGTGCTTGGGGCGGGGCCTAGGAGACAGTTGGCGTGGCCTGTGGACAGAAGGGCATCCTAGGAGCCACGGGGCGTGGCCTAGGGGAGCAGGGGGCGTGGTCAGTGTCTTCGCTTAGGGAGCAGTGGTCGTAGCCTGGGTGGGCAGGGGCGGGGCATAGGGGGCAGAGGGCATGGCCTGGACTTGTGGCGTAGGGGGGCATAAGGCGAGGCCCAGGGAAGGGAAGGCGGGGCCTAGGGGACAGGAGGCGGGGCCTAGAAGAGCCGGGGCGGGGCTTAGGGGGCAGGGGGCATGTTCTATTTTGGCAGGGGGCGACGACTATGTGGCAAGGGGCGTGTCCTAAAGGGCAAAGTGCATGGCATTGGCAGTAGCCTAGAGAACAGGTGGCGGGGCCTAGGGAGAAACGGGCGTGTCCTAGGGGACAGGGGCGTGGCCTAGGCATAGGCCTTGGGGGGCAAGGGGCGGGGCCTAGGGAGCATGGGGCGTGTCCTAGAGAACAGAGGGCGTGGCCTGGGCAGTGGTTTAAAGAGCAGAGGGCGGGGCCTAGGGAGAAGGGGGCGTGTCTTAAGGGACAGGGGGCATGGCCTGGGCAGTGGCCTAGGGGGGCAGTGGGCGGGGCGTAGGGAGCATGGGGCGGGGCCTAGATAACAGGGGGTGGGGCCTGGGGCGTGGCGTAGGTGGGCTGGGGGCGGGGCCTAGGAGACACTTGGCGTGGCCTGTGGACAGAAGGGCATCATAGGGGCCACGGGGCGTGGCCTAGGGGAGCAGGGGGCGTGGTGAGTGTCTTGGCTTAGGGAGCAGTGGTCGTGGCCTAGGTGGGCAGGGGGCGGGGCATAGGGGGCAGAGGGCATGGCCTGGGCTTGTGGCCTAGGGGGGCATAGGGCGAGGCCCAGGGAACAGAAGGCGGGGCCTAGGGGACTGGAAGCGGGGCCTAGGGGAGAGGGGGCGTGTCCTTGGTAGGCAGGGGGCGTGTCCTACGTGGGCAGGGGGCGGGGACTATGTGGCAGGGGGCGTGTCCTAGAGGACTGGGGGCATGGCATGGGCAGTAACCTAAAGAGCAGGGGGCGGGGCCTAGGGATAAGGGGGCGTGTTCTAGGGGACAGGGGGCGTGGCCTCGGCAGTGGCCTAGGAGGTCATGGGGCGGGGCAAAGGGAGCATAAGGCGGGGCCTAGGGAACAAGGGGCGGGGCCTAGGATACAGGAGACAGGGCATAGGGAAGAGGGGGCGGGGCCTAAGGGGCAGAGGGCGTGTCCTAGGTGGGCAAAGGGCAGGGCCTATGTGGCAGGGGGCGTGTCCTAGAGGACAGGGGGCATGGGCTGGGCAGTGGCCTTGAGAAGCAGGGGGCTGGGCCTAGGGAGCATGGGGCGTGTCCTAGAGAACAGGGGGCGTGGCCTATGGACATGGGGGCGTGTCTTAGGGGACAGGGGGCATGGCTTGGGCAGTGGCCTAACAGGGCAGGGGGCGGGGCGTAATGAGCATGTGGCGGGGCCTAGGGAACAGGGAACGGGGCATGGGGAGTGGCGTAGGTGGGCTGGGGGCGGGGCCAAGGAGACAGTTGGCGTGGCCTGTGGACAGAAGGGCATCCTAGGAGCCACAGGACGTGGCCTAGAGGGGCAGGGGGCGTGGTCAGTGTCTTGGCTTAGGGAGCAGTGGTCGTGGCCTAGGTGGGCAGGGGCGGGGCATAGGGGGCAGAGGGCATGGCCTGGGCTTGTGGCCTAGGGGGGCATAGGGCGAGGCCCAGGGAAGAGAAGGCGGGGCCTAGGGGACAGGAGGCGGGGCGTAGAAGAGTGGGGACGGGGCTTAGGGGGCAGGGGGCATGTCCTATGTTGGCAGGGGGCGACGACTATGTGGCAGGGGGCGTGTACTAGAGGGCAAAGGGCATGGCATTGGCAGTAGCCTAGAGAACAGATGGCGGGGCCTAGGGAGCATGGGGCGTGTCCTAGAAAAACAGGGGGCCTGGCCTGGGCTGTGATTTAAAGAGCAGAGGGCGGGGCCTAGGGAGAAGGGGGCGTGTCTTAGGGGACAGAGGGCATGGCCTGGGCAGTGGCCTAGGGGGGCAGTGGGCGGGGCGTTGGGAGCATGGGACGGGGCCTAGGGAACAGGGGGCGGGGCGTGGGGCGTGGCGTAGGTGGGCTGGGGGCTGGGCCTAGGAGACAGTTGGCGTGGCCTGTGGACAGAAGGGCATGCTAGGGGCCACGGGGCGTGGCCTAGGGGAGCAGGGGGCGTGGTCAGTGTCTTGGCTTAGGAAACAGTGGGCGTGGCCTAGGTGGGCAGGGGGCGGGGCATAGGGGGCAGAGGGCATGGCCTGGGCTTGTGGCCTAGGGGGGCATAGGGCGAGGCACAGGGAAGAGATGGCGGGGCCTAGAAGACAGGAGGCGGGTCCTAGGGGAGAGAGGGCGTGTCCTTGGTAGGCAGGGGGCGTGTCCTAGTTGGGCAGGGGGCGGGGACTATGTGGCAGGGGGCGTGTCCTAGAGGACAGGCGGCATGGCATTGCAGTGGCCTAAAGAGCAGGGGGCGGGGCCTAGGGAGAAGGGGGCGTGTCCTAGAAGACAGGGGGCGTGGCCTGAGCAGTGGCCTAGGGAGGAAGTGGGCGGGGCGTAGGGAGCATGGGGCGGGGCCTAGGGAAAAGGAGGCAGGGCATGGGCGTGGCGTAGGTGGGGCGGGGGCGTGGCCTAGGGGAGCAGGGGGCGTGGTCAGTGTTTTGTCTTAGGGAGCATGGGGCGTGGCGTAGGTGGGCAGGGGGCGGGGCTTAAGGGTAGAGGGCGTGGCCTGGGGTTGTGGCCTAGGGAGTAAGGGGCGAGGCCTATGGGACAGAAGGCGGGGCCTAGGGGACAGGAGGCAGGGTCTAGAAGAGTGGGGGCGGGGCTTAAAGGGCAGGGGGCATGTGCTATGTTGGCAGGGGGCGGCGACTATGTGGCAGGGGGCGTGTCCTAGAGGGCAAAGGGCATGGCATTTGCAGTAGCCTAGAGAACAGGTGGCGGGGCCTAGGGAGAAAAAGGCGTGTCCTAGGGGATAGGGGGCGTGGCCTGGGCAGTGGCCTAGGGGAGCATGGGGCGGGGCGTAGGAAGCATTGGGCGGGGCCTAGGGAAGAGGGGGCGGGGCCTAGGGGACAGTAGGCAGGGCCTAGGGAAGAGGGGGCGGGGCCTAGGGAGCATGGGGCGTGTCCTACAGAACAGACGGCGTGGCCTGGGCAGTGGCGTAGAGAGAAGGGGGCGTGGCCTAGGGAGAAGGGGGCGTGTCCTAGGGGACAGGGGGCGTGGCCTGGGCAGTGGCCTAGAGGGGCATGGGGCGGCGCATAGGGAGTATGGGGCGGGGCCTAGGGAACACGGGGCTGGGCCTGGGGCGTGGCGTAGGTGGGCCGGGGGCGGGGCCTAGGGGGCAGTTGGCGTGGCCTGTGGTGCGAAGAGAATCTTAGGAGCCACGGGGCGTGGCCTACAAGAGTAGGCGGCGTGGTAAGAGTCTTGGCTTAGGGAGCAGTGGGCGTGGCCCAGGTGGGCAGGGGGCGGGGCTTCGGGGGCAGAGGGCGTGGCCTGGGCTTGTGGCCTAGGGGGGCATAGGGCGAGGCCCAGGGAAGAGAAGGCGGGGCCTAGGGGACAGGAGGCGGAACCAAGGGGAGAATGGGCGTGTCCTTGGTAGGCAGGGGGCGTGTCCTAGGTGGGCAGGGGGCGGGGACTATGTGGCAGGGGTCGTGTCCTAGAGGACAGGGGGCATGGCATGGTCAGTGTCTTAAAAAGCAAAGGGCGGGGGTTAGGGAGAAGGGGGCGTGTCCTAGGAGACAGAGGGCGTGGCCTTGTCAGTGGCCTAGGAGGGCAGGGGTCGGGGCGTAGGGAGTTTGCGGCGGGGCCTAGGGAAAAGGTGGCGTGGCCTGGGCTGTGGCCTAGTGAGCAGGAGGCGTGGCCTAGGGAGAAGAGGGCGTGTCCTAGAGAACAGGGGGCGTGGCCTGGGCAGTGGTTTAAATAGCAGGGGCGGGGCCTAGGGAGAAGGCGGCGTGTCTTAAGGGACAGGGGGCATGGCCTGGGCAGTGGCCTAGGGGTGCAGGGGGCGGGGCGTAGAGAGCATGAGGCGGGGCCTAGGGAACAGGGGGCGGGGCATGGGGCGTGGCGTAGGTGGGCCGCGGGCGGGGCCTAGGAGGCAGTTGGCGTGGCCTCGGGACAGAAGGCCATCCTAGGAGCCACGGGGCGTGGCCTAGGGGGGCAGGGGGCGTGGTCAGTGTCTTGGCTTAGGGACCTGTGGGCGTGGCCTAGGTGGGCAGGGGCGAGGCTTAGCGGGCAGAGGGCGTGGCCTGGGCTTGTGGCCTAGGGGGGCATAGGGCAAGGCCCCGGAAAGAGAAGGCGGGGCCTAGGGACAGGAGGCGGGGCCTAGAAGAGTCGGGGCGGGGCTTAGGGGGCAGGGGGCATGTCCTATTTTGGCAGGGGGCGGCGACTATGTGGCAGGGGGCGTGTCCTAGAGGGCAAAGGGCATGGCATTCGCAGTAGCCTAGAGAACAGGTGGCGGGGCCTAGGGAGAAAGGGGCGTGTCCTAGGGGACAGGGGCGTGGCCTCGGCATAGGCCTTAGGGGCAGGGGGCGGGTCCTAGGGAGCATGGGGTGTGTCCTAGAGAACAGAGGGCGTGGCCTGGACAGTGGTTTAAAGAGCAGAGGGCAGGGCCTAGGGAGAAGGGGGCGTGTCTTAGGGGACAGAGGGCATGGCCTGGGCAGTGGCCTAGGGGGGCAGTGGGCGGGGCGTAGGGAGCATGGGGCGGGGCCTAGGGAACAGGGGGCGGGGCATGAAGCGTGGCGTAGGTGGGCTGGGGGCGGGGCCTAGGAGTCAGTTGGCGTGGCCTGTGGACAGAAGGGCATCCTAGGGGCCACGGGGCGTGGCCTAGGGGAGCAGGGGGCGTGGTCAGTGTCTTGGCTTAGGGAGCAGTGGTCGTGGCCTAGGTGGGCAGGGGGCGAGGCACAAGGGGCAGGGGGCGTGGCCTGGGCTTGTGGCCTAGGAGGGCATAGGGCGAGGCCCAGGGAAGAGAAGGAGGGGCCTAGGGTACAGGAGGCGGGGCCTCGAGGAGAGGGGGCGTGTCCTTGGTAGGCAGAGGGCGTGTCCTAGTTGGGCAGGGGGCGGGGACTATGTGGCAAGGGCGTGTCCTAGAGGACAGGGAGCATGGCATTGGCAGTAGCCTAAAGAGCAGGGGGCGGGGCCTAGGGAGAAAAAGGCGTGTCCTAGGGGACAGGGAACGTGGCCTGAGCAGTGGCCTAGGGAGGCAGTGGGCGGGGCGTAGGGAGCATGGGGCGGGGCCAGGGGAACAGGAGGCAGGGCCTGGGGCGTGGCGTAGGTGGGCCGGGGGCGTGGCCTGTGGACAGAAGGGCATCCTAGGAACCACAGGGCGTGGCCTAGGGGAGCAGGGGGCGTGGTCTGTGTTTTGGCTTAGGGAGCATGGGGCGTGCCCTAGGTGGGCAGGGGGCGGGGCTTAGGGGCAGAGGGCGTGGCCTGGGGTTCTTGCCTGGGGGCATAGGGCGCGGCACAGGGAAGAGAAGGCGGGGCCTAGGGGACAGGGGGCAGGGCCTAGGGAAGAGGGGGCGGGGCCTAGAGGGGCAGGGGGCATGTCCTAGGTGGGCAAAGGGCAGGACCTATGTGGCAGGGGGCGTGTCCTAGAGGACAGGGGGCATGGCATGGGCAGTGGCCTAAAGAACAGGGAGCGGGACCTAGGGAGAAGGGAGCGTGTCCAAGGGGACAGGGGGCGTAGCCGGGGCAGTGGCCTAGGGAGGCAGGGGGCGGGGCGTAGGGAGCATGAGGCGGAGTTTAGAGAACAGGCGGCGGCGCCTGGGGCGTGGTGTAGGTGGGGCGGGGGCGTGGCCTATGGGGCATTTGGCATAGCCGGTGGACAGAAGGGCATTCTAGGAGCCACGGGGCGTGGCCTAGGAGAGCAAGGGCGTGGTCAGTGCCTTGGCTTAGAAAGCATGGGGCGTGGCCTAGATGGTCAGGGGGCGGGGCTTAGGAACAGAGGGCGTGGCCTGGGGTTGTGGCCTAGGGGGGCAAGGGTCCCGGCCTAAGGGACAGAAGGCAAGGCCTAGGGGACAGAAGGCGGGGCCTAGGGGACAGGAGGCGGGGCCTAGAAGAATGGGGGCGGGGCTTGGGGGCAGGGGGCATGTTTTATGTGGGCAGGGGGTGGCGACTATGTGGCAGGAGGCGTGTCCTAGAGGGGAAAGGTCATGGAATTGGCAGTAGCCTAAAAAACAGGTGGCGGGGCCTAGGGAGAAGGGGGCGTGTCGCAGTGGACAGAAGGCGTGGCCTGGGCAGTGGCTTTGGGGGGCATGGGGCGGGGCGTATGGAGCATGTGGCGATGCCTAGATAACAGGGGGCGGGGCCTAGGGGACAGGAGGCAGAGCATAGGGAAGAGGGGGCGGGGCCTAAGGGGCAGGGGGCGTGTCCTAGAGGACAGGGGGCATGGGCTGGGCAGTGGCCGTGAGGGGCAGGGGGCGGGGCTTAGGGAGCATGGGGCGTGTCCTAGAGAACAGACGGCGTGGCCTGGGCAGTTGCCTAGAGAGCAGGTGGCGTGGCCTAGGGAGAAGGGGGCGTGTCCTAGGGGACAGGGGGCATGGCCTGAGCAGTGGCGTAGGTGGGCCGGGGGCGAGGCGTAGGGGGCAGTTGGCGTGGCCTGTGCCGAGAAGAGCATCCTAGGAGCCACGGGGCGTGGTCTAGGGGAGCAGGGGGCGTGGTCAAAATCTTGGCTTAGAGAGCAGTGGGCGTGGCCTAGGTGGGCAGGGGGCGGAACTTAGTGGCAGAGGGCGCGGCCTGGGCTTGTGGTCTAAAAAGGCATGTGGCGAGGCCCAGGGAAGAGAAGTCGGGGCCTAGAGGACAGGAGGCGGGGCCTAGGAGAGAGGGGGCGTGTCTTTGGTAGGCAGGGGGGGTGTCCTAGGTGGGCAGGGGGCATGGCATGGGCAGTGGCCTAAAGAACAGGGGGCGGGACCTAGGGAGCATGGGGCGTGTCCTAAAAAACAGAGGGCGTAGCCTGGGCAGTGGCCTAGGGGGGCAGGGGGCGGGTTATAGGGAGAAGGGGGCGTGTCCCTTGGGAGAGAAGGCGTGGCCTGGCCAGTGGCTAGGGGGGCAGGGGGCGGGGCGTAGGAAGCATGGGGTGGAGTTTAGAGAACACGCGGCGGGGCCTGGGGCGTGGCGTAGGTGGGGCGGGGGCGTGGCCTAGGGGTCAGTTGGCGTGGCCTGTAGACAGAACGGCATCCTAGGAGCCACGGGGCGTGGCCTAGGTAGGCAGGGGGCGGGGCTTAGGGGCAGAGGGCGTGGCCTGGGGTTGTGGCCTAGGGGGGCATGGAGCGAGGCCTAGGGGACAGAAGGCGCGGCCTAGGGGACAGGAGGCGGGGCCTAGAAGAGTGGGGGCGGGGATTAGGGGGCAGGGGGCATGTCCTCTGTTGGCAGGGGGCGGCGACTATGTGGCAGGGGGCATGTCCTAGAGGGCAAAGGGCATGGCATTAGCAGTAGCTAAGAGGACAGGTGGCGGGGCCTAGGGAGAAAGGGGCGTGTCCTAGACGACAGGGGGCGTGGCCTGGGCAGTGGCCTAGGGGAGCATGAGGCGGGGCGTAGGGAGAATTGGGCGGGGCCTAGGGAACAGGGGGCGGGCCTAGGGGACAGGAGGCGGGGCCTAGACGAGAGGGGGCGTGTCCTTGGAAGGCAGGGGGCGTGTCCTAGGTGGGCTGTGGGCGGGGACTATGTGGCAGGGGGCGTGTCCTAGAGGACAGGGAGCATGGCATTGGCAGTAACTTAAAGAGCATGGGGCGGGGCCTAGGGAGAAGGGGGCGTGTCCTAGACGACAGGGGGCGTGGCCTGGGCAGTGGCCTAGGGGAGCATTGGGCGGGGCGTAGGGAGCATTGGGCGGGGCCTAGGGGACAGGGGGCGGGGCCTAGGGGACAGGAGGCAGGGCCTAGGGAAGAGGGGGCGGGGCCTAGGGAGCATGGGGCGTGTCCTACAGAACAGACGGCGTGGCCTGGGCAGTGGCGTAGAGAGCAGCGGGCGTGGCCTAGGGAGAAGAGGGCGTATTTTTGGGGACAAAGGGCGTGGCCTGGGCAGTGGCCTAGAGGGGCATGGGGCGGCGCATAGGGAGTATGAGGCGCGGCATAGGGAACACGGGGCGGGGCCTGTGGCGTGGCGTAGGTGGGCCGGGGGCGGGGCCTAAAAGGCAGTTGGCGTGGCCTGTTGCGCGAAGAGCATCTTAGGAGCCACGGGGCGTGGCCTAGGAGGGGAGGGGGCAGTGTAAGAGTCTTGGCTTAGGGAGCAGTGGGCGTGGCCCAGGTGGGCAGGGGGCGGGGCGTAAGGGGCAGAGGGCGTGGCCTGGACTTGTGGCCTAGGGGGGCATAGGGCGAGGCCCAGGGAAGTGAAGGCGTGCCTAAAGGACAGGAGGCGGGGCCTAGGATATAGGGGGCGTGTCCTTGGTAGGCAGGGGGCGTGTCCTAGGTGGGCAGGGGGCGGGGACTATGTGGCTAGGGGCGTGTCCTAGAGGACAGGGGGCATGGCATGGTCAGTGTCCTTAAGAGCAGGGGGCGGGGGTTAGGGAGAATGGGGCGTGTCCTAGGAGACAGAGGGCGTGGCCTTGGAAGTGGTTTAGGGGGGCAGGGGTCGGGGCGTAGGGAGTATGGGGCGGGGCCTAGGGAAAAGAGGACGTGGCCTGGTCTGTGGCCTAGTGAGCAGGAGGCGTGGCCTAGGGAGAAGAGGGCGTGTCCTATAGAACAGGGGGCGTGGCCTGGGCAGTGGTTGAAAGAGTAGGGGCCGGGCCTAGGGAGACGGGGGCGTGTCTTAGGGGACAGGGGGCATGGCCTGGGCAGTGGCCTAGGGGTGCAGGAGGCGGGGCGTAGGGAGCATGGGGCGGGCCCTAAGGAACAGGGGGCGTGGACTGGGACGTGGCGTAGGTGGGCCGGGGGCGGGGCCTAGGAGGCAGTTGGCGTGGCCTCGGGACAGAAGGCCATCCTAGGAGCCACGGGGCGTGGCCTAGGGGGGCAGGGGGCGTGGTCAGTGTCTTGGCTTAGGGAGCAGTGGGCGTGGCCTAGGTGGGCAGGGGCGGGGCTTAGAGGGCAGAGGGGGTGGCCTGGGCTTGTGGCCTTGGGGGGCATAGGGCGAGGCCCAAGGAAGAGAAGGCAGGGCCTAGGGGACAGGAGGTGGGTCCTAGGGGAGAGGGGGCGTGTCCTTGGTAGGCAGGGGGCGTGTCCTCTGTGGGCAGCGGGCGGGGACTGTGTGGCAGGGGGCGTGTCCTAGAGGACAGGGGGCATGGCATGAGCAGTGGCCTAAAGAGCAGGGGGCGGGGCCTAGGGAAAAGGGGGCGTGTCCTAGGGGACAGGGGGCCTGGCCTGGGCAGTGACCTAGAAGGGCAGGGGGCGGGGCGTAGGAAGCATGGGGCGGGGCCTAGGGAACAGGAGGCGGGGCCTGGGGTGTGGCGTAGGTGAGCCTGGTGCGTGGACTAGGGGGCATTTGGCGTAGACTGTGGACAGAAGGGCATCCTAGGAGCCACGGGGCGTGGCCTAGGGGAGCAGGGGGCGTGGTCAGTGTCTTGGCTTAAGGAGCATGGGGCGTCCTTGGTGGGCAGAGGGCGGGGCTTAGGGGCAGAGGGCGTGGCCTGGGCTTGTGGCCTAGGGGGGCAAGGGGCGAGGCCTAGGGGACAAAAGGCGGGGCATACGGGACCGGAGGCGGGGCCTAGAAGAGTGCGGGCGGGGCTTAGGGGGCAGGGGGCATGTCCTAGGTTGGCAGGGGGCGGGGGCTATGTGGAAGGGGGCGTGTCCTAGAGGGCAAAGGGCATGGCATTGGCAGTAGCCTAGAGAGCAGCTGGCGGGGCCTAGGGAGAAAGGGGCGTGTCCTAGAGAACAGGGGGCGTGGCCTGGGCAGTGGCCTAGGGGGCAGGGTGCGGGGCGTAAAGAGCATGGGGCGGGGCCTAGAGAACAGGAGGTGGGGCCTAGGGGGCAGGGGGCGTGTCCTCGGTGGGCAGGGGGCGGTGCCCATGTGGCAGGGGGCGTGTCCTAGAGGACAGGGGGCATGGCATGGGCAGTGGCTTAAAGAGCAGGGGGCGGGTCCTAGGGAGAAGGGGGCGTGTCCTAGGGGACAGGGGGCGTACCTTGGCAGCGGCCTAGGGGGGCAGGGGTCGGGGCGTAGGGAGCATGGGGCGGGGCCTAGGGAAAAGAGGGCGTGGCCTGGGCAGTGGCCTAGAGAGCAGGGGGCATCGCCTAGGGAGAAGGGGACGTGTCCTAGAGGACAAGGGGCTTGGCCTGTGCATTGGCCTAACGGGGCAGGGGGCGGGGCATAGGGAGCATGGAGCAGGGCCGAGGGAACAGGGGGCGGGGCCTGGGGCGTGGCGTATGTGGGCCGTGGGCGGGGCCTAGGGGGCAGTTGGCGCGGCCAGTGGACAGAAGGGGGTCTTAGGGGCCAGGCGGCGTAGCCTAGGAGGGCAGGGAGCGTGGTCAGTGTCTTGGCTTAGGGAGCAGTGGGCGTGGAATAGGTGGGCAGAGGGCGGGGCATATAGGGCAGAGGGCGTGGCCTGGGCTTGTGGCCTAGGGGGTATAGGGCGAGGCACAGGGAAGAGAAGGCGGGGCCTAGGGGACAGGAGGCGGGGCCTAGAGGAGAGGGGGCGTGACCTTGGTTGGCAGGGGGCGTGTTCTAGGTGGGCAGGGGGCGGGGACTATGTGGCAGGGGGCGTGTCCTAGAGGAGAGGGAGCATGGCATTGGCAGTAACCTATAGAGCAGGGGGCGGGGTCTAGGGAGAAAGGGGCGTGTCCTAGACGAAAGGGGGCGTGGCCTGGGCAGTGGCCTAGGGAGGGAGTGGGCGGGGCGTAGGGAGCATGGGGCGGGGCCTAGAGAGCAGGAGGTGGGGCCAAAGGGGCAAAGGGCGTGTCCTAGGTGGGCAGGGGGCGGGGACTATGTGTCAGGGGGCGTGTCCTAGAGGACAGGGGGCATAGCATGGGCAGTGGCCTAGAGAGCAGGGGGCAAGTCCTAGGGAGAAGCGGGAGTATCCTAGGGGACAAGGGGCGTGGCCTGGGCAGTGGCCTAGGGGGGCAGGGTGCAGGGTGTAAAGAGCATGGGGCGGGGCCTAGAAAACAGGAGGTGGGGCCTAGGAGGCAGGGGGCGTGTCCTAGGTAAGCAGAGGGCGGGGACCATGTGGCAGGGGGCGTGTCCTAGAGGACAGGGGGCATGGCATGGGCAGTGGCTTAAAGAGCAGGGGGCGGGTCCTAGGGAGAAGGGGGCGTGTCCTAGGGGACAGGGGGCGTAGCCTTGGCAGTGGCCTAGGGGGGCAGGGGTTGGGGCGTAGGGAGCATGGGGCGGGGCCGAGGGCATGGAGGGCGTGGCCTGGGCAGTGGCCTAGAGAGCAGGGGGCGTGGCCTAGGGAGAAGGGGCGTGTCCTAGAGGACAGGGGCGTGGCCTGTGCATTGGCCTAACGGGGCAGGGGGCGGGGCATAGGGGGCATGGGGCGAGGCCTAGAGAGCAGGGGCGGGGCCTGGGTCATGGTGTAGGTGGGCCGTGGGCGGGGCCTAGGGGGCAGTTGGCGCGGTCAGTGGACAGAAGGGGGTCTTAGGGGCCAGGCGGCGTAGCCTAGGAGGGCAGGGAGCGTGGTCAGTGTCTTGGCTTTGGGAGCAGTGGGCGTGGAATAGGTAGACAGGGGGCGGGGCTTAGGGGCAGAGGGCGTGGCCTGGGGTTGTGGCCTAGGGGGTAAGGGGCGAGGCCTAGGGGACAGAAGGCAGGGCCTAGAGGACAGGAGGCGGGGTCTAGAAGAGTGGGGGCGGGGGTTAGAGGGAAGGGGGCATGTCCTCTGTTGGCAGGGGGCGGCGACTATGTGGCAGGGGGCGTGTCCTAGAGGGGAAAGGGCAAGGCATTGGCAGTAGCCTAGAGAACAGGTGGCGGGACCTAGGGAGAAAAAGGCGTGTCCTAGGGGATAGGGGGCGTGGCCTGGGCACTGGCCTAGGGGGGCATGGGGCGGGGCGTAGGGAGCATGGGGCGGGGCCTAGGGGACAGGGGGCGGGGCCTAGGGGACAGGAGGCAGGGCATAGGGAAGAGGGGGCGGGGCCTAGGGAGCATGGGGCGTGTCCTACAGAACAGACGGCGTGGCCTGAGCAGTGGCGTAGAGAGCAGGGGGCGTGGCCTAGGGAGAAGGGGGCGTGTCCTAGGGGACAAAGGGCGTGGCCTGGGCAGCGGCCTAGAGAGGCATGGGGCGGCGCATAGGGAGTACGGGGCGGGGCCTAGGGAACACGGGGCGGGGCCTGGGGCGTGGCGTAGGTGGGCCGGGGGCGTGGCCTAGGGGGCATTTGGCGTAGCCTGTGGACAGAAGGGCATCCTAGGAGCCACGAGGCGTGGCCTAGGGGAGCAGGGGGCGTGTTCAGTGTTTTGTCTTAGGGAGCATGGGGCGTGGCCTAGGGGGGCAGAGGGCGGGGCTTAGGGGGAAGAGGGCGCGGCCTGTGGTTGTAGCCTAGGGGGTCATGTGGCGAGACCTAGGGGACAGAATGCGGGGCCTAGGTGACAGGGGACGGGGCCTAGGGGAGAGGAGGCGGGGCCTAGGGGGCAGGGGGCGTGTCCTAGGAGGGCAGGGGGCGGCGACTATGTGGCAGGGGGCGTGTCCTAGAGGGGAAAGGGCATGGCATTGGCAGTAGCCTAGAGAGCAGCTGGCGGGGCCTAGGGAGAAAGGGGCGTGTCCTAGAGAACAGGGGGCGTGGCCTGGGCAGTGGCCTAGGGGGGCAGGGTGCGGGGCGTAAAGAGCATAGGGCGGGGCCTAGGGAACAGGATGTGGGGCCTAGGGGGCAGGGGGCGTGTCCTAGGTGGGCAGGGGGCGGTGCCCATGTGGCAGGGGGCGTGTCCTAGAGGACAGGGGGCATGGCATGGGCAGTGGCTTAAAGAGCAGGGGGCGGGTCCTAGGGAGAAGGGGGCGTGTCCTAGGGGACAGGGGGCGTAGTCTTGGCAGTGGCCTAGGGGGGCAGGGGTCGGGGCGTAGGGAGCATGGGGCGGGGCCTAGGGAAAAGAGGGCGTGGCCTGGGCAGTGGCTTAGAGAACAGGGGGCGTGGCCTGTGCATTGGTCTAACGGGGCAGAGGGCGGGGCATAGGGAGCATGGAGCGGGGCCTAGGGAACAGGGGGCGGGGCCTGGGGCGTGGCGTAGGTGGGCCGTGGGCGGCACCTAGGGGGCAGTTGGCGCGGCCAGTGGACAGAAGGGGGTCTTATGGGCCAGGCGGCGTAGCCTAGGAGGGCAGGGGGCGTGGTCAGTGTCTTGGCTTTGGGAGCAGTGGGCGTGGAATAGGTGGGAAGGAGGCGGGGCCTAGGGGGCAGGGGGCGGGTCCTGGGGTTGTGGCCTAGGGGGGCATGAGGCGAGGCCTAGGGGATATAAGGCGGGGCCTAGGGGACAAAAGGCGCGGCTTAGGGAATAAGGTGCGGGGCCTAGTGGACTGGGGGCGTGTCCCAGGTGGGCCGGGGGAAGAGCCTATGTGGCAGGGCGCGTGTCCTTGAGAACAGGGGGCATGGGATGGAGAGTCGCCTAGGGGGCAGGGGGCGGGGCCTAGGGGACAGGAGGCGGGTCCTAGGGGAGAGAGGGCGTGTCCTTGGTAGGCAGGGGGCGTGTCCTAGGTGGGCAGGGGGCGGGGACTGTGTGGCAGGGGGCGTGTCCTAGAGAACAGGGGGCATGGCATGGGCAGTGGCCTAAAGAGGAGGGGGCGGGGCCTAGGGAAAAGGGGGCGTGTCCTAGGGAACAGGGGGCCTACCCTGGGCAGTGACCTAAGGGGGCAGGGGGCGGGGCGTAGGAAGCATGGGGCGGGGCCTAGAGAAAAGGAGGCGGGATCTGGGGCGTGGCGTAGGTGGGCCGGGGGCGTGAACTAGAGGGCATTTGGCGTAGACTGTGGACAGAAGGGCATCCTAGGAGCCACGGGCCGTGGCCTGGGGGAGCAGGGGGGGTGGTCAGTGTCTTGGCTTAGGGAGCATGGGGCGTCCTAGGTGGGCAGGGGGGGGGGCTTAGGGGCAGAGGGCGTGGCCTGGGGTTGTGGCCTAGGGGGGCAAGGGGCGAGGCCTAGGGGACAGAAGGCAGGGCCTAGAGGACAGGAGGCGGGGTCTAGAAGAGTGGGGGCGGGGCTTAGGGGGCAGGGGGCATGTCCTATGTTGGCAGGGGGCGGCGACTATGTGGCAGGGGGCGTGTCCTAGAGGGCAAAGGGCATGGCATTGGCAGTAGCCTAGAGAACAGGTGGCGGGGCCTAGGGAGAAAAAGGCGTGTCCTAAGGGATAGGGGGCCTAGCCTGGGCAGTGGCCTAGGGGGGCAGTGGGCGGGCCGTAGGGAGCATGGGGCGGGGCCTAGGGAACAGGGGGCGGGGCATGGGGCGTGGCGTAGGTGGGCTTGGGGCGGGGCCTAGGAGACAGTTGGCGTGGCCTGTGGACAGAAGGGCATCCTAGGGGCCACGGGGCGTGGCCTAGGGGAGCAGGGGGCGTGGTCAGTGTTATGGCTTAGGGAGCAGTGGTCGTGGCGTAGGAGGGCCGTGGGCGGGGCCTAGGGGGCAGTTGGCACGGCCAGTGGACAGAAGGTGGTTTTAGGGGCCAGGCGGCGTAGGCTAGGAGGGCAGGGGGCGTGGTCAGTGTCTTGGCTTAGGGAGCAGTGGGCGTGGCCTAGGTGGGCAGGGGCGGGGCTTAGAGGGCAGAGGGAGTGGCCTGGGCTTGTGGCCTAGGGGGGCATAGAGCGAGGCCCAAGGAAGAGAAGGCGGGGCTTAGGGGACAGGAGGCGGGTCCTAGGGGAGAGGGGGCGTGTCCTTGGTAGGCAGGTGGCGTGTCCTCTGTGGGCAGGGGACGGGGACTGTGTGGCAGGGGGCGTGTCCTAGAGGACAGGGGCCATGGCATGGGCAGTGGCCTAAAGAGCAGGGGGCAGGGCCTAGGGAAAAGGGGGCGTGTCCTAGGGGACAGGGGGCCTGGCCTGGGCAGTGACCTAGGGGGGCAGGGGGCGGGGCGTAGGATGCATGGGGCGGGGCCTAGGGAACAATGGGCGGGGCATGGGGCGTGCGTATGTGGGCCGGGGGCGGGGCCTAGGAGACAGTTGGAATGGCCTGCAGACAGAAGGGGGTCCTACGAGCCACGGTGCGTTTCCTAGGAGGGCTGGGGGCGTGGTCAGTGTCTTGGCTTAGGGAGCAGTGAATGTGGCCTAGGTGGGCAGGGGTGGGACTTAGAGGAGGCAGAGGGCGTGGCCTGGGCTTGTGGCCTAGGGGGGCATAGGGCGAGGACCAGGGAAGAGAAGGCGGGGCCTAGGGGACAGGAGGCGGATCCTAGCGGAGAGAGGGCGTGTCCTTGGTAGGAAGGGGACGTGTCCTAGGTGGGCAGGGGGCGGAGACTCTGTGGCAGGGGGCGTGTCCTAGAGGACAGGGGGCATGGCATGGGCAGTGGCTTAAAGAGCAGGGGGCGGGTCCTAGGGAGAAGGGGGCGTGTCCTAGGGGACAGGGGCCGTACCTTGGCAGTGGCCTAGGGGGGCAGGGGTCGGGGCGTAGGGAGCATGGGGCGGGGCCTAGGGAAAAGAGGGCGTGGCCTGGGAAGTGGCCTAGAGAGCAGGGGGCGTCACCTAGGGAGAAGGGGGCGTGTCCTAGAGGACAAGGGGCTTGGCCTGTGCATTGGCCTAACGGGGCAGGGGGCGGGGCATAGGAGCATGGAGCGGGGCCTAGGGAACAGGGGGCGGGGCCTGGGGCGTGGCATAGGTGGGCCGTGGGCGGGGCCTAGGGGGCAGTTGGCGCGGTCAGTGGACAGAAGGGGGTCTTAGGGGCCAGGCGGCGTAGCCTAGGAGGGCAGGGGGCGTGGTCAGTGTCTTGGCTTAGGGAGCAGTGGGCGTGGAATAGGTGGGCAGGGGGCGGGGCATAAGGGGTATAGGGCGTGGCCTGGGCTTGTGGCCTAGGGGGGCATAGGGCGAGGCACAGGGAAGAGAAGGCGGGGCCTAGGGGACAGGAGGCGTGGCCTAGAGGAGAGGGGGCGTGTCCTTGGTGAGCAGGGGGCGTGTCCTAGGTGGGCAGGGGGCGGGGACTATGTGGCAGGGGGCGTGTCCTAGAGGACAGGGGGCATGGCATTGGCAGTGGCCTAAAGAGCAGGGGGCGGGGCCTAGAGAGAAGGGGGCGTGTCCTAGAGGCCAGGGGGCGTGGCCTGGGAAGTGGCCTAGGAAGGCAGTGGGCGGGGCGTAGGGAGCATGGGGCGGGGCCTAGGGAACAGGAGGCAGGGCCTGGGGCGTGGCATAGGTGGGCCGGGGGCGTGGCCTAGGGGGCATTTGGCGTAGCCTGTGGACAGAAGAGCATCCTAGGAGCCACGGGGCGTGGCCTAGGGGAGCAGGGGGCGTGGTCAGTGTTTTGGCTTAGGGAGCATTGGGCGTGGCCTAGGTGGGCAGAGGGCGGGGCTTAGGGGGCAGAGGGCGTGGCCTGGGGTTGTGGCCTAGGGGGGCATGTGGCGAGACCTAGGGGACAGAAGGCGGGGCCTAGGTGACAGGGGACGGGGCCTAGGGGGCAGGGGGCGTGTCCTAGGTGGGCAGGGGGCGGGGACTATGTGGCAGGGGGCGTGTCCTAGAGGACAGGGGGCATAGCATGGGCAGTGGCCTAGAGAGCAGGGAGCGGGTCCTAGGGAGAAGGGGGCGTGTCCTAGGGGACAGGGGGCGTGGCCTGGGCAGTGGCCTAGGGGGGCAGGGTGCGGGGCGTAAATAGCCTGGGGCGGGGCCTAGAGAACAGGAGGTGGGGCCTAGAAGGCAGGGGGCGTGTCCTAGGTGGGCAGGGGGCAGGGCCAATGTGGCAGGGGGCGTGTCCTAGAGGACAGGGGGCATGGCATGGGCAGTGGCTTAAAGAGCAGGGGGCGGGTCCAATGGAGAAGGGGGCGTGTCCTAGGGGACAGGGGGCGTACCTTGGCAGTGGCCTAGGGGGGCAGGGGTCGGGGCGTAGGGAGCATGGGGCGGGGCCTAGGGAAAAGAGGGCGTGGCCTGGGCTGTGGCCTAGTGAGCAGGAGGCGTGGCCTAGGGAGAAAAGGGCGTGTCCTAGAGGACAGGGGGCGTGGCCTGGGCAGTGGTTTAAAGAGCAGGAGCCGGGCCTAGGGAGAAGGGGGCGTGTCTTAGGGGACAGGGGGCATGGCCTGGGCAGTGGCCTAGGGGTGCAGGGGGCGGGGCGTAGGGAGCATGGGGCGGGGCCTAAGGAACTGGGGGCGAGGCCTGGGACGTGGCGTAGGTGGGCCGGGGGCGGGGCCTAGGAGGCAGTTGGCGTGGCCTGTGGACAGAAGGGCATCCTAGGAGCCACGGGGCGTGGCCTAGGGGGGCAGGAGGCGTGGTCAGTGTCTTGGCTTAGGGAGCAGTGGGCGTGGCCTAGGTGGGCAGGGGCGGGGCTTAGAGGGCAGAGGGGGTGGCCTGGGCTTGTGGCCTTGGGGGGCATAGGGCGAGGCCCAAGGAAGAGAAGGCGGGGCCTAGCGGACAGGAGGCGGGTCCTAGGGGAGAGGGGGCGTGTCCTTGGTAGGCAGGGGGCGTGTCCTCTGTGGCCAGGGCGCGGGGACTGTGTGGCAGGGGGCGTGTCCTAGAGGACAGGGGGCATGGCATGGGCAGTGGCCAAAAGAGCAGGCGGCGGGGCCTAGGGAAAAGGGGGCGTGTCCTAGGGGAGAGGGGGCCTGGCCTGGGCAGTGACCTAGGGGGGCAGGGGGCGGGGCGTAGGAAGCATGAGGCGGGGCCTAGGGAACAGGCGGCGGGGCCTGGGGCGTGGCGTAGGTGGGCCGGGGGCGTGGACTAGGGGGTATTTGGCATAGACTGTGGACAGAAGGGCATCCTAGGAGCCACGGGGCGTGGCCTAGGGGAGCAGGGGGCATGGTCAGTGTCTTGGCTTAAGGAGCATGGGGCGTCCTAGGTGGGCAGGGGGCGGGGCTTAGGGGCAGAGGGCGTGGCCTGGGGTTGTGGCCTAGGGGGGCAAGAGGCGAGGCCTAGGGGACAAAAGGCGGGGCCTACGGGACAGGAGGCGGGGCCTAGAAGAGTGCGGGCGGGGCTTAGGGGGCAGGGGGCATGTCCTATGTTGGCAGGGGGCGACGACTATGTGGAAGAGGGCGTGTCCTAGAGGGCAAAGGGCATGGCATTGGCAGTAGCCTAGAGAGCAGCTGGCGGGGCCTAGGGAGAAAGGGGCGTGTCCTAGGGGACAGGGGGCATGGCCTGGGCAGTGGCGTAGAGAGCAGGGTGCGGGGCGTAAAGAGCATGGGGCGGGGCCTAGGGAACAGGGGGCGGGCCTAGGGGACAGGGGGCGTGGCCTCGGCATAGGCCTTGGGGTGCAGGGGGCGAGGCCTAGGGAGCATGGGGCGTGTCCTAGAGAACAGGGGGCGTGGCCTGGGCAGTGGTTTAAAGAGCAGGGGGCAAGGCCTAGGGAAAAGGGGGCGTGTCTTAGGGGACAGGGGGCATGGCCTGGGCAGTGACCTAGGGGGGCAGGGGGCGGGGCGTAGGGAGCATGGGGCGGGGCCTAGGGAACAGGGGGACGGGCGTGGGCGTGGTGTAGGTGGGCCGGGGGCAGGGCCTAGGAGACAGTTGGCGTGGCCAATGGAGAGAAGGGCATCCTAGGAGCCACGGGGCGTGGCCTAGGGGGGCAGGAGCCGTGGTCAGTGTCTTGGCTTAGAGAGCAGTGGTCGTGGTCTAGGTTTGCAGAGGGCGGGGCATAAGGGGCAGAGGGCGTGGCCTGGGCTTGTGGCCTAGGGGGGCATAGGGCGAGGCACAGGGAAGAGAAGGCGGGGCCTAGGGGGCAGGAGGCGGGGGTTAGAGGAGAGGGGGCGAGTCCTTGGTAGGGAGGGGGCGTGTCCTAGGTGGGCAGGGGGCGGGGACTATGTGGCAGGGGGCGTGTCCTAGAGGAAAGGGGGCATGGCATGGTCAGTGGCTTAAAGAGCAGGGGGCGGGTCCTAGGAAGAAGGGGGCGTGTCCTAGGGGACAGGGGCGTGGCCTGGGCAGTGGCCTAGGGGGGCAGGGTGCGGGGCGTAAAGAGCATGGGGCGGGGCCTAGAGAACAGGAGGTGGGGCCTAGGGGGCAGGGGGCGTGTCCTAAGTGGGCAGGGGGCGGGGCCCATGTGGCAGGCCGCGTATCCTAGAGGACAGGGGGCATGGCATGGGCAGTGGCTTAAAGAGCAGGGGGCAGGTCCTAGGGAGAAGGGAGCGTGTCCTAGGGGACAGGGGGCGTACCTTGACAGTGGCCTAGGGGGGCAGGGGTCGGGGCGTAGGGAGCATGGGGCGGGGCCTAGGGAAAATAGGGTGTGGCCTGGGCAGAGGCCTAGAGAGCAGGGGGCGTCACCTAGGGAGAAGGGGGCGTGTCCTAGAGGACAAGGGGCTTGGCCAGTGCATTGGCCTAACGGGGCAGGGGGCGGGGCATAGAGAGCATGGAGCGGGGCCTAGGGAACAGGGGGCGGGGCCTGGGGCGTGGCGTAGGTGGGCTTGGGGCGGGGCCTAGGAGACAGTTGGCGTGGCCTGTGGAGAGAAGGGCATCCTAGTTGCCACGGGGCGTGGCCTAGGGGAGCAGGGGGCGTGGTCAGTGTCTTGGCTTAGGGAGCAGTGGTCGTGGCCTAGGTGGGCAGGGGGCGGGTTATAGGGAGAAGGCGGCGTGTCCCAGGGGACAAGGGGCGTGGCCTGGGCAGTGGCCTAGGGGGGCAGGGGGCGGGGCGTCGGCAGAATGGGGCGGAGTTTAGAGAACAGGCGGCGGGGCCTGGGGCGTGGCGTAGGTGGGGCGGAGGCGTGGCCTAGGGGGCAGTTGGCGTGGCCTGTAGACAGAAGGGCATCCTAGGGGGGCCAGGGGCGTGGCCTAGGTGGGCAGGGGGCGTGATCAGTGTTTTGGCTTAGAGAGCAGTGATCGTGGTCTAGGTGGGCAGGGGGCGGGGCATAAGGGGCAGAGGGCGTGGCCTGGGCTTGTGGCATAGGGGGCAATGGGCGAGGCCTAGGGGAGAGAAGGCGGGGCCTAGAAGAATGGGGGCGGGGCTTAGAGGGCAGGGGGCATGTCCTATGTTGGCAGGGGGCGGCGACTATGTGGCAGGGGGCGTGTCCTAGAGGGCAAAGGGCATGGCATTTGCAGTAGCCTAGAGAACAGGTGACGGGGCCTAGGGAGAAAGGGGCGTGTCCTAGGGGACAGGGGGCGTGGCCTGGGCAGTGGCCTAGGGGGGCATGGGGCGGGGCGTAGGGAGCATTGGGCGGGGCCTAGGGAACAGGGGACGGGGCCTAGGGGACAGGAGGCAGGGCCTAGGGAAGAGGGGGCGGGGCCTAGGGAGCATGGGGCGTGTCCTACAGAACAGACGGCGTGGCCTGGGCAGTGGCGTAGAGAGCAGGGGGCGTGGCCTAGGGAGAAGGGGCGTGTCCTAGTGGACAAAGGGCGTGGCCTGGGCAGTGGCCTAGAGGGGCATGGGGCGGCGCATAGGGAGTATGGGGCGGGGCCAAGGGAACACGGGGCGGGGCCTGGGGCGTGGCGTAAGTGGGCCGGGGGCGGGGCCTAGGGGGCAGTTGGCGTGGCCTGTGGCGCGAAGAGCATCTTAGGAGCCACGGGGCGTGGCCTACAAGAGCAGGGGGCGTGGTAAGAGTCTTGGCTTAGGGAGCAGTGGGCGTGGCCCAGGTGGGCAGGGGGCGGGGCTTAGGGGGCAGAGGGCGTGGCCTGGGCTTGTGGCTAAGGGGGGGCATAGGGCGAGGCCCAGGGAAGAGAAGGCGGGGCCTAGGGGACAGAACGCAGGGCCTAGGGGAGAGGGGACGTGTCCTTGGTAGTCAGGGGGCGTGTCCCAGGTGGGCAGGGTGCGGGGACTATGTGGCAGGGGGCGTGTCCTAGAGGACAGGGGGCATGGCATTGTCAGTGTCCTAAAGAGCAGGGGTCGGGGGTTAGGGAGAAGGGGGCGTGTCCTAGGAGACAGAGGGCGTGGCATTGGCAGTGGCCTAGAAGGGCAGGGGTCGTGGCGTAGGGAGTATGGGGCGGGGCCTAGGGAAAAGAGGGCGTGGCCTGGGCTGTGGCTTAGTGAGCAGGAGGCGTGGCCTAGGGAGACAAAGGCGTGTCCTAGAGAACAGGGGGCGTGGCCTGGGCAGTGGTTTAAAGAGCAGGGGCCGGGCCTAGGGAGAAGGGGTCAGTGTCTTAGGAGACAGGGGGCGTGGCCTGGGCAGTGGCCTAGGGGGGCAGGGGGCGGGGCCTAGGGAACAGGGAGCGAGGCTTCGGGCGTGGCGTAAATGGGCCGGGGGCGGGGCCTAGGAGGCAGTTGGCGTGGCCTGTGGACTAAAGGGCATCCTAGGGGCCACGGGGCGTGGCCTAGGAGGGCAGGGGGCGTGGTCAGTGTCTTGGCTTAGGGAGCAGTGGGCGTGGCCTAGGTGGGCAGGGGGCGGGGCTTAGGGGGCAGAGGGCGTGGCCTGGGCTTGTGGCCTAGGGGGGCATAGGGCGAGGCCCAGGGAACAGAAGGCGGGGCCTAGGGGACAGGAGGCGGGTCCTAGGGGAGAGGGGGCGTGTCCTTGGTAGGCAGGGGGCGTGTCCTAGGTGGGCAGGGGGCGGGGACTATTTGGCTAGGGGCGTGTCCTAGAGGACAGGGGGCATGGCAGGGTCAGTGTCCTAAAGAGCAGGGGGCGGGGGTTAGGGAGAAGGGGGCATGTCCTAGTAGACAGAGGGCGTGGCCTTGGCAGTTGCCTAGGGGGGCAGGGGTCGGGGCGTAGGGAGTATGGGGCGGGGCCAAGGGAAAAGAGGGCGTGGCCTGGGCTGTGGCTTAGTGAGCAGGAGGCGTGGCCTAGGGAGACAAAGGCGTGTCGTAGAGAACAGGGGGCGTGGCCTGGACAGTGGTTTAAAGAGCAGGAGCCGGGCCTAGGGAGAAGGCGGCGTGTCTTAGGGGACAGGGGGCATGGCCTGGGCAGTGGCCTAGGGGTCCAGGGGGCGGGGCGTAGGGAGCATGGGGCGGGGCCTAAAAAACAGGAGGCGGGGCCTGGGGCGTGGCGTAGGTGGCCCGGGGGCGGGGCCTAGGAGGCAGTTGGCGTGGCCTGTGGACAGAAGGGCATCCTAGGAGCCACGGGGCGCGGCCTAGGGGGGCAGGGGGCGTGGTCAGTGTCTTGGCTTAGGGAGCAGTGGGCGTGGCCTAGGTGGGCAGGGGCGGGGCTTAGAGGGCAGAGGGAGTGGCCTGGGCTTGTGGCCTAGGGGGGCATAGAGCGAGGCCCAAGGAAGAGAAGGCGGGACTTAGGGGACAGGAGGCGGGTCCTAGGGGAGAGGGGGCGTGTCCTTGGTCGGCAGGTGGCGTGTCCTCTGTGGGCAGGGGACGGGGACTGTGTGGCAGGGGGCGTGTCCTAGAGGACAGGGGCCATGGCATGGGCAGTGGCCTAAAGAGCAGGGGGCAGGGCCTAGGGAAAAGGGGGCGTGTCCTAGGGGACAGGGGGCCTGGCCTGGGCAGTGGCCTAGGGGGGCAGGGGGCGGGGCGTAGGATGCATGGGGCGGGGCCTAGGGAACAATGGGCGGGGCATGGGGCGTGCATAGGTGGGCCGGGGGCGGGGCCTAGGAGACAGTTGGAATGGCCTGCAGACAGAAGGGGGTCCTACGAGCCACGGTGCGTTTCCTAGGAGGGCTGGGGGCGTGGTCAGTGTCTTGGCGTAGGGAGCAGTGGATGTGGCCTAGGTGGGCAGGGGTGGGACTTAGAGGGCAGAGGGCGTGGCCTGGGCTTGTGGCCTAGGGGGGCATAGGGCGAGGACCAGGGAAGAGAAGGCGGGGCCTAGGGGACAGGAGGCGGATCCTAGCAGAGAGAGGGCGTGTACTTGGTAGGAAGGGGACGTGTCCTAGGTGGGCAGGGGGCGGAGACTCTGTGGCAGGAGCCGTGTCATAGAGGACAGGGGGCATGGCATGGGCAGTGGCTTAAAGAGCAGGGGGCGGGTCCTAGGGGACAGGGGGCGTACCTTGGCAGTGGCCTAGGGGGGCAGGGGTCGGGGCGTAGGGAGCATGGGGCGGGGCCTAGGGAAAAGAGGGCGTGGCCTGGGAAGTGGCCTAGAGAGCAGGGGGCTTCGCCTAGGGAGAAGGGGGCGTGTCCTAGAGGACAAGGGGCTTGGCCTGTGCATTGGCCTAACGGGGCAGGGGGCGGGGCATAGGGAGCATGGAGCGGGGCCTAGGGAACAGGGGGCGGGGCCTGGGGCGTGGCGTAGGTGGGCCGTGGGCGGGGCCTAGGGGGCAGGTGTCGTGGCCAGTGGACAGAAGGGGGTCCTAGGGGCCAGGCGGAGTGGCCTAGGAGGGCAGGGGGCGTGGTCAGTGTCTTGGCTTAGGGAGCAGTGGGCGTGGAATAGGTGGGCAGGGGGCGGGGCATAAGGGGTATAGGGCGTGGCCTGAGCTTGTGGCCTAGGGGGGCATAGGGCGAGGCACAGGGAAGAGAAGGCGGGGCCTAGGGGACAGGAGGCGTGGCCTAGGGAAGAGGGGGCGTGTCCTTGGTAGGCAGGGGGCGTGTCCTAGGTGGGCAGGGGGCGGGGACTATGTGGCAGGGGGCGTGTCCTAGAGGACAGGGGGCATGGCCTGGGCAGTGGCCTAAAGAGCAGGGGGCGGGGCCTAGTAAGAAGGGGGCGTGTCCTAGAGGACAAGGGGCGTGGCCTTGGCAGTGGCCTAGGAAGGCAGTGGGCGGGGCGTAGGGAGCATGGGGCGGGGCCTAGGGAACAGGAGGCAGGGCCTGGGGCGTGGCGTAGGTGGGCCGGGGGCGTGGCCTAGGGGGCATTTGGCGTAGCCTGTGGACAGAAGGGCATCCTAGGAGCCACGGGGCGTGGCCTAGGGGAGCAGGGGGCGTGGTCAGTGTTTTGGCTTAGGGAGCATTGGGCGTGGCCTAGGTGGGCAGAGGGCGGGGCTTAGGGGGCAGAGGGCGTGGCCTGGGGTTGTGGCCTAGGGGGGCATGTGGCGAGACCTAGGGGACAGAAGGCGGGGCCTAGGTGACAGGGGACGGGGCCTAGGGGGCAGGGGGCGTGTCCTAGGTGGGCAGGGGGCGGGGACTATGTGGCAGGGGGCGTGTCCTAGAGGACAGGGGGCATAGCATGGGCAGTGGCCTAGAGAGCAGGGGGCGGGTCCTAGGGAGAAGGGGGCGTGTCCTAGGGGACAGGGGGCGTGGCCTGGGCAGTGGCCTAGGGGGGCAGGGTGCGGGGCGTAAAGAGCCTGGGGCGGGGCCTAGAAAACAGGAGGTGGGGCCTAGAAGGCAGGGGGCGTGTCCTAGGTGGGCAGGGGTCGGGGCCAATGTGGCAGGGGGCGTGTCCTAGAGGACAGGGGGCATGGCATGGGCAGTGGCTTAAAGAGCAGGGGGCGGGTCCAATGGAGGAGGGGGCGTGTCCTAGGGGACAGGGGGCGTGGCATTGGCAGTGGCCTAGAAGGGCAGGGGTCGGGGCGTAGGGAGTATGGGGCGGGGCCTAGGGAAAAGAGGGCGTGGCCTGGGCTGTTGCCTAGTGAGCAGGAGGCGTGGCCTAGGGAGAAGAGGGCGTGTCCTAGAGAACAGGGGGCGTGGCCTGGGCAGTGGTTTAAAGAGCAGGGGCCGGGCCTAGGGAGAAGGGGTCAGTGTCTTAGGGGACAGGGGGCGTGGCCTGGGCAGTGGCCTAGGGGGGCAGGGGGCGGGGCCTAGGGAACAGGG
The DNA here is from genome assembly GCF_009819655.1 of Sylvia atricapilla. Lineage (NCBI taxonomy): Eukaryota > Metazoa > Chordata > Aves > Passeriformes > Sylviidae > Sylvia > Sylvia atricapilla. Next base: position 58,374 of record NW_027077168.1, on the reverse strand, counting down.
AGCGGGGCTTCGGGCGTGGCGTAAATGGGCCGGGGGCGGGGCCTAGGAGGCAGTTGGCGTGGCCTGTGGACTAAAGGGCATCCTAGGGGCCACGGGGCGTGGCCTAGGAGGGCAGGGGGCGTGGTCAGTGTCTTGGCTTAGGGAGCAGTGGACGTGGCCTAGGTGGGCAGGGGCGGGGCTTAGAGGGCAGAGGGCGTGGCCTGGGCTTGTGGCCTAGGGGGGCATAGGGCGAGGCCCAGGGAAGAGAAGGCGGGGCCTAGGAGACAGGAGGCGGGTCCTAGGGGAGAGGGGGCGTGTCCTTGGTAGGCAGGGGGCGCGGACTGTGTGGCAGGGGGCGTGTCCTAGAGGACAGGGGGCATGGCATGGGCAGTGGCCTAAAGAGCAGGGGGCGGGGCCTAGGGAAAAGGGGGCGTGTCGTAGAGGACAGGGGGCCTGGCCTGGGCAGTGACCTAGGGGGGCAGGGGGCGGGGCGTAGGAAGCATGGGGCGGGGCCTAGGGAACAGGAGGCGGGGCCTGGGGCGTGGCGTAGGTGGGCCGTGGGCGGGGCCTAGGGGGCAGTTGGCGCGGCCTGTGGACAGAAGGGGGTCATAGGGGCCAGGCGGCGTAGCCTAGGAGGGCAGGGGGCGTGGTCAGTGTCTTGGCTTTGGGAGCAGTGGGCGTGGAATAGGTGGGCAGGGGGCAGCGCCTAGGGGGCAGGGGGCGTTGCCTGGGGTTGTGGCCTCGGGGGGCATGAGGCGAGGACTAGGGAATATAAGGCGAGGCCTAGGGGACAGGAGGCGGGGCTTAGGGAATAAGGTGCGGGGCCTAGGGGACAGGGGGCGTGTCCTAGGTGGGCCGGGGGCAGGGCCTATGTGGCAGGGCGCGTGTCCCTGAGAACGGGGGGCATGGGATGGGGAGTGGCCTAGGAGGCAGGGGGCGGGTCCTAGGGGACAGGAGGCGGGTCTTAGGGGAGAGGGGGCATGTCCTTGTTAGGCAGGGGGCGTGTCCTAGGTGCGCAGGGGTCGGGGACTATGTTTCAGGGGGCGTGTCATAGAGGACAGGGGGCATGGCATGGGCAGTGGCCTAAAGAGCAGGGGGCGGGACCTAGGGAAAAGGGGGCGTGTCCTAGAGAACAGGGCGCCTAGCTTGGGCAGTAGCCTAGGGGGGTAGGGGGCGGGGCGTAGGAAGCATGGGGCGGGGCCAAGGGAACAGGAGGCGGGGCCTGGGGCGTGACGTAGGTGGGCCGGGGGCGTGGACTAGGGCGCATTTGGCGTAGACTGTGGACAGAAGGGCATCCTAGGAGCCACGGGGCGTGGCCTAGGGGAGCGGGGGGCGTGGTCAGTGTCTTGGCTTAGGGGGCATGGGGCGTGGCCTAGGTGGGCAGGGGGCGTGGCTTAGGGGCAGAGGGCGTGGCCTGGGGTTGTGGCCTAGGGGGGCAAGGGGCGAGGCCTAGGGGACAGAAGGCGGGGCCTAGGGGACAGGAGGCGGGGCCTAGAAGAGTGGGGGCGGGGCTTAGGGGGCAGGGGGCATGTCCTATGTTGGCATGGGGCGTGTCCCAGAGGGCAAAGGGCATGGCATTGGCAGTAGCCTAGAGAACAGGTGGCGGGGCCTAGGGAGAAAGGGGCGTGTCCTAGGGGACATAGGGCGTGGCCTCGGCATAGGCCTTGGAGGGCAGGGGGCGGGGCCTAGGGAGCATGAGGCGTGTCCTAGAGAACAGGGGGCGTGGCCTGGCTAGTGGTTTAAAGAGCAGAGGGCGGGGCCTATGTAGCAGGGGGCGTGTCTTAGGGGACAGGGGGCATGGCCTGGGCAGTGGCCTTGAGAAGCAGGGGGCGGGGCCTAGGGAGCATGGGGCGTGTCCTAGAGAACAGGGGGCGTGGCCTGGGAAGTGGTCTAAAGAGGAGGGGGCGGGGCCTAGGGAGAAGAGGGCGTGTCTTAGGGGACAGGGGGCATGGCCTGGGCAGTGGCCAAGTGGGGCCGTGGGCTGGGCGTAGGGAGCATGGGGCGGGGCCTAGGGAACAGGGGGCGGGGCCTGGGGCGTGGCGTAGGTGGGCCAGGGGCGGGGCCTAGGAGGCAGTTGGCGTGGCCTGTGGACTAAAGGGCATCCTTGGAGCCACGCGGCGTGGCCTAGGGGAGCAGGGGGCGCGGTCAGTGTCTTGGCTTAGGGAGCAGTGGTCGTGGCCTAGGTGGGCAGGGGCGGGGCATAAGGGGCAGAGGGCGTGGCCTGGGCTTGTGGCCTAGGGGGGCACAGGGCGAGGGACAGGGAAGAGAAGGCGGGGCCTAGAGGACAGGAGGCGGGGCCTAGAGGAGAGGGGGCGTGTCCTTGGTAGGCAGGGGGCGTGTCCTAGGTGGGCAGGGGGCGAGAATTATGTGGCAGGGGGCGTGTCCTAGAGGACAGGGGGCATAGCATGGGCCGTGGCCTAGAGAGCAGGGGGCGGGTCCTAGGGAGAAGGGGGCGTGTCCTAGGGGACAGGAGGCGTGGCCTGGGTAGTGGCCAAAGCAGTCAGGGGGCGGGGCGTAGGGAGCATGGGGCAGGGCCTACGAAAGAGTAGGCGGGGCCTGGGGCGTGGCGTAGGTGGGCCGGGGGCTGGGCCTAGGCGGCAGTTGGCGTGGCCTGTGGAGAGAAGGGCATCCTAGGAGCCACGGGGCGTGGCCTAGGGTGGCAGGGAGCGTGGTCAGTGTCTTGTCTTAGGGAGCAGTGGGCGTGGCCTAGGTGGGCAGAGGGCGGGGCTTAGGGGCAGACGACGTGGCCTGGGGTTGTGGCCTAGGGGGGCATGTGGCGAGACCTAGGGGACAGAAGGCGGGGCCTAGGTGACAGGGGACGGGGCCTAGAGTAGAGAGGGCGGGGCCCAAAGGGCAGGGGGCGTGTCCTAGGAGGGCAGGGTGCGGGGACAGCGTGGCAGGGGGCGTGTCCTAGAGGACAGGGGGCATGGCATGGGCAGCGGCCTAGAGAGCAGGGTGCGGGTCCTTGGGAGAAAGGGCGTGTCCTAGGTGACAGGGGGCTTGGCCTGGGCAATGGCTTAGAGGGGCAGAGGGCGGGGCGTAGGGAGCATGGGACGGGGCCTAGAGAATAGGAGGCGGGGCCTGGGGCGTGGCGTAGGTGGGCCGGAGGCGGGACCCATGTGGCAGGGGGCGTGTCCTAGAGGACAGGAGTCATGGGCTGGGCAGTGGCCTTGGGGGACAGAGGGCGGGGCCTAAGGAGCATGGGACGTGTCCTAGAGAACAGAGGGCGTGGCCTGGGCAGTGGCCTAGAGAGCAATGGGCGTGGGCTAGGGGGAAGGGGGTGTGTACTAGGTCGCATGGGGCATTGCCTGGGCAGTGGACTGGGGGGGGCAGGGGGCGGGGCATAGGGAGCATGGGACGGGGCCTAGGGAACAGCGGGCAGGGCCTGGGGCGTGGCGTAGGTGGGCCGTGGGCGGGCCCTGGGGGGCAGTTGGTGTGGCCTGTGGAGAGAACAGCATCCTAGGAGCCACGGGGCGTGGCCTAAAGGGGCAGGGGGCGTGGTCAGTGTCTTGGCTTAGAGAGCAGTGGTCGTGGCCTAGGTGGGCAGGGGGCGGGGCTTAGGGGCAGAGGGCGTGGCCTAGGGTTGTGGCCTAGGGAAGCATAGGGCGAGTCCTAGGGGACAGAAGGCGGAGCCTAGGGGACAGGAGGCGAGAGCTAGGGGAGTGGGGGCGGGGCTTAGGGTGCAGAGGGCGTGTCCTAGGTGGGCAGGGGCGGGGACTATGTGGCAGGGGGCGTGTCCTAGACGGCAAATGGCATGGCATTGGCAGTTGCCTAGAGTACATGTGGCGGGGTCTAGGGAGAAATGGGCGTGTCCTAGAGGACAGGGGGCGTGGCCTGGGCAGAGGCCTAGGACGGCATGGGGCGGGGCGTAGGGAGCATGGGGCGGGGCCTAGGGAGCAGTGGGCGTGGCCTAAGTGGGCAGGGGGGTGCTTAGGGTGCAGAGGGCGTGTCCTGGGCTTCTGGCCTAGGGGGGCATAGGGCGAGGCCCAGGGAAGAGAAGGCGGGGCCTAGAGGACAGGAGGCGGGGCCTAGGGCAGAGGGGGCGTGTCCTTGGTAGGCAGGGGGGTGTCCTAGGTGGGCAGGGGAGGGGACTTTGTGGCAGGGGGCGTGTCCTAGAGGACAGGGGGCATGGGCTGGGCAGTGGCCTTGCGAACCAGAGGGCGGGGCCTAGGGAGCATGGGGTGTGTCCTTGAGAACAGACGGCGTGGCCTGGGCAGTGGCCTAGAGTGCAGGGGGCCTGGCTTAGGGAGAAGGGGGCGTGTCCTAGGGGACAGGGGGCGTAGCCTGGGCAGTGGCCTAGGGGGGCAGGGGGCGGGTTATAGCGAGAAGGCGGCGTGTCCCAGGGGACAGGGGGCGTGGCCTGGGCAGTGGCCCAGGGGGGCAGGGGGCGGGGCGTAGGGAGCGTGGGGCGGAGTTTAGAGAACAGGCGGCGGGGCCTGGGGCGTGGCGTAGGTAAGGCGGGGGCGTGGCCTAGAGGGCAGTTGGCGTGGCCTGTAGACAGAAGGGCATCCTAGGAGCCACGGGGCGTGGCCTAGGTGGGCAGGGGGCGGGACTTTGGGGTAGAGGGCGTGGCCTGGGGTTGTGGCCTAGGGAGGCATGGGGCGAGGCCTAGGGGACAGAAGGCAGAGCCTAGGGGACAGGAGGCCGGGCCTAGGGGAGTGGGGGCGGGGCATAGGGTGCAGGGGGCGTGTACCCGGTGGGCGGTGGGCATGTCCTATGTTGGCAGGGGGCGTGTCCTAGAGGGCAAAGGGCATGGCATTGGCAGTAGCCTAGAGAAAAGGTGGCGGGGCCTAGGGAGAAAGGGGCGTGTCCTAGGGGACAAGGGGCGTGGCCTCGGCATAGGCCTTGGGGGGCATGGGGCGGGGCGTAGGGAGCATTGGGCGGGGTCTAGGGAACAGGGGGCGAGGCCTAAGGGACAGGAGGCAGGGCCTAGAGAAGAGGGGGCGGGGCCTAAAAGGCAGGGGGTGTGTCCTAGGTGGGCAAAGGGCAGGGCCTATGTAGCAGGGGGCGTGTCCTAGAGGACAGGGGGCATGGGCTGGGCAGTGGCCTTGAGAAGCAGGGGGCCGGGCCTAGGGAGCATGGGGCGTGTCCTAGAGAACAGGGGGCGTGGCTTAAGCTGTGGTTTAAAGAGCAGGGGGCGGGGCCTAAGGTAAAGGGGGCGTGTCTTAGGGGACAGGGGGCATGGCCTGGGCAGTGGCCTAGGGGGGCAGGGGGCGGGACGTAGGGAGAATGGGGCAGGGCCTATGAGGCAGGGGGCGTGTCCTAGTTTGGCCGGGGGCAAGGCCTAGGAGGCAGTTGGCGTCGCCTGTGGACAGAAGGGCATCCTAGGGGCCACGGGGCGTGGCCTAGGGGAGCAGAAGGCGTGGTCAGTGTCTTGGCTTAGAGAGCATGGGGCGTGGCCTAAGTGGGCAGGGGGCGGGGCTTAGGGGAAGAGGGCGTGGCCTGAGCTTGTGGTCTAAAAAGGCATGTGGCGAGGCCCAGGGAAGAGAAGGCGGGGCCTAGACAACAGGAGGCGGGGCCTAGGGAAGAGGGGGCGTGTCCTTTGTAGGCAGGGGGCGTGTCCTAGGTGGGAGGGGGGCATGGCATGGTCAGTGGCCTAAAGAGTAGGGGGCGGAGCCTAGGGAGAAGGGGGCGTTTCCTAGGTGGGCAGGGGGCGGGGCCCATGTGGCAGGGGGCGTGTCCTAGAGGACAGGGGGCATGGCATAGGCAGTGGCTTAAAGAGCAGGGGGCGGGTCCTAGGGAGAAGGGGGCATGTCCTAGGGGACAGGGGGCGTAGCCTTGGCAGTGGCCTAGGGGGGCAGGGGTCGGGGCGTAGAAAGCATGGGGCGGGGCCTAGGGAAAAGAGGGCGTGGCCTGGGCAATGGCCTAGAGAGCAGGGGTCGTCGCCTAGGGAGAAGGGGGCGTGTCCTAGGGGACAAGTGGCTTGGCCTGTGCATTGGCCTAACGGGGCAGGGGGCGGGGCATAGGGAGCATGGGGCGGGGCATAGGGAACGGGGGCGGGGCCTGGGGCGTGGCGTAGGTGGGCCGTGGGCGGGGCCTATGAGGCAGTTGGCGCGGCCAGTGGAGAGAAGGATGTCTTAGGGGCCAGGCGGCGTAGCCTAGTAGGGCAGGGGGCGTGGTCAGTGTCTTGGCTTTGGGAGCAGTGGGCGTGGAATAGGTGGGCAGGGGGCCGGGCCTAGGGGTCAGGGGGCGTTGCCTGGGGTTGTGGCCTAGGGGGGCATGAGGCGAGGCCTAGGGGATATAAGGCGTGGCCTAGGGGACAGGAGGCGGGGCCTAGGGAATAAGGTGCGGGGCCTAGGGGACAGGGGGCGTGTCTTAGGTGGGCCGGGGGCAGGGCCTATGTGGCAGGGCGCGTGTCCTTGAGAACAGGGGGCATGGGATGGGCAGTGGTTTTGGGGGGCAGGGGGCGGGGCCTAGGGAGCATGGGGCGGGGCCTAGGGAACACGGGGTGGGGCCTGGGGCGTGGCGTAGGTGGGCCGGGGGCGGGGCCTAGGGGGGAGTTGGCGTGGCCTGTGGAGAGGAGAGCATCCTAGGAGCCACGGGGCGTGGCCTAGGGGAGCAGGGGGCGTGGTCAGTGTCTTGGCTTAGGGAGCAGTGGGCGTGGCCTAGGTGGGCAAGGGGCAGGGCTTAGAGGGCAGAGGGCGTGGCCTGGGCTTGTGGCCTAGGGGGCATGGGGCGAGGCCCAGGGAAGAGAAGGCGGGGCCTAGGGGACAGGAGGCGGGTCCTAGGGGAGAGGGGGCGTGTCCTTGGTAGACAGGGGACGTGTCCTAGGTGAGCAGAGGGCGGGGACTATGTGGCCGGGGGCGTGTCCTAGAGAACAGGGGGCGTGGCCTGGTCAGTGGTTTAAAGAGCAGGGGGCGGGGCCTAAGGAAAAGGGGGCGTGTCTTAGGGGACAGAGGGCATGGCCTGGGCAGTGGCCTAGGGGGGCAGGGGGCGGGGCGTAGGGAGCATGGGGCGGGGCCTAGGGAACAGGGGGCGGGGCATGGGGCGTGCGTAGGTGGGCCGGGGGCAGGGCCTAGGAGACAGTTGGCATGGCCTGTGGACAGAAGGGCATCCTAGGAGCCACGGGGCGTGGCCTAGGAGGGCAGGGGGCGTGGTCAGTGTCTTGGCTTAAGGAGCAGTGGGCGTGGCCTAGGTGGGCACGGGCAGGGTTTAGAGGGCAGAGGGCGTGGCCTGGGCTTGTGGCCTAGGGGGGCATGGGGCGAGGCCCAGGGAAGAGAAGACGGGGCCTAGGGGACCGGAGGCGGGGCCTAGGGGAGAGGGGGCGTGTCCTTGGTAGGCAGGGGGCGTGTCCTAGGTGGGCAGGGGGCGGGGACTATGTGGCAGGGGGCGTGTCTTAGAGGACAGGGGGCATGGCATGGGCAGTGGCCTAAAGAACAGGGAGCAGGACCTAGGGAAAAGGGGGCGTGTCCTAGAGAACAGGGGGCCTAGCCTGGGCAGTAGCCTAGGGGGGCAGGGGGCGGGGCGTAGGAAGCATGGGGCGGGGCCTAGGGAACAGGAGGCGGGGCCTAGGGCGTGACGTAGGTGGGCCGGGGGCGTGGACTAGGGGGCATTTGGCGTAGACTGTGGACAGAAGGGCATCCTAGGAGCCACGGGGCGTGGCCTAGGGGAGCAGGGGGCGTGGTCAGTGTCTTGGCTTAGGGAGCATGGGGCGTGTCCTAGGTGGGCAGGGAGCGGGGCTTAGGGGCAGAGGGCGTGGCCTGGGGTTGTAGCCAAGGGGGGCAAGGGTCGAGGCCTAGGGGACAAAATGCGGGGCCTAGGGGACAGAAGGCGGGCCCTAGAAGAGTGGGGGCGGGGCTTAGGGGGCAGGGGGCATGTCCTATGTTTGCAGGGGGCGTGTCCTAGAGGGCAAAGGGCATGGCATTGGCAGTAGCTTAGAGAACAGGTGGCGGGGCCTAGGGAGAAAGGGGCGTGTCCTAGGGGGCAGGAGGCGTGGCCTCGGCATAGGCCTTAGGGGGCAGGGGGCGGGGCCTAGGGAGCATGGGGCGTGTCCTAGAGAACAGGGGGCGTGGCCTGGGCAGTGGTTTAAAGAGCAGAGGGCAGGGCCTAGGGAGAAGGGGGCGTGTCTTAGGGGACAGGGGGCATGGCCTGGGCAGTGGACTAGGGGGGCAGTGGGCGGGGCGTAGGGAGCATGGGGCGGGGTTTAGGGAACAGGGGGCGGGGCATGGGGCGAAGCATCATCTCCCAACAACTCCCATCATCTCCCAATATCACCCATCATCTCCCATCATCTCATCTCCCATCATCTCCCAACATCTCCCATCATCCCCCAGCATCTCCCATCATATCCCAACATCTCCCATCATCTCCCAACATCTAATCACTCATCATTTCACAGCATCTCCTATCCTCTCCCAACAATATCTCTCATCATCTTGGGTCCGCGCAGGGGACTTTTTCCATGGGAAACCAAACCCTGCCCCCCAGGGTCTTGGTGTCATTTTGCAGGAGACCTTTTGCACTCCCAGTCCAGCCAAAGTCCCGTGGGTGGTACTTTGGGTCTGGGAGAAACCCTGATCGGTCTCGAATTCTGGCCAGCGGAAGGCCGAGCCCTGGCACGTGTCTTGTTACGAACGGGCCCTTTTCACCTAGGAACCCAACCGCCCCCCCAGGTTCTGAGTCATTTTGCTGGAGACCTTTGCACTCCAGGCCAGCCAGGATTCACATGGTGGTACCTTGGTCCTGAGAGAAACCCTGATCCATCATGAATTTTGCAGGCAAATGCCGCCATCGGGCACGGCGTCTTGCGTAGGAACGGGGACAGTTTCCTCTGAAACCGTAACCGCCCCCCCAGGGTTCCTGGTGTCAGTGTTGCAGGAGACCTTTTGGCAGTCCCAGGCAAGCTAGGATTCCGATGGGTGTTACCTTGGGTCTGAGAGAAACCCTGATTCATCTCGAATTCGCGCCGGCAGAAGGCCGGGCCCGTGCACGGCGTCTTGGGCACGAACCGTGGCCCTTTTCCCTGGGAAACCAAACTTGCCTCACCAGGTTCCTGGTGTCATTTTGCAGGAGACCTTTAGCACTCCCAGGCCAGCCAATTATCTAATGGGTCGTACCTTGTGTCTGGGAGAAACCTGATCCATCCTGAATTCTAGCTGGAGGAATGCCGGCTCCGGGCACGGCGTCGTGCGTTTGAACAGTGGCCCTTTGCCCTGGAAAACCAAACCCGCCCCCACTGGTTCCTGGTGTCAGTTTGCAGGAGACCTTTTGCACTCCCAGGCCAGCCAGGATTCCCATCGGTGGTACCTTGGGTCTTGGAGAAACCTGTATGGTTCTTGAATTCTGGCAGGCAGAAGTCTAGCAACGGACACGGCGTCTTGGATATGAATGGCGGCCCTTTTCCCTGGGAAACCGAACCCGCCCTCCCAGGTTCCTGGTGTCGTTTGCAAGAGACCTTTGGCACTTCCAGGCCAGCAAGGATTCCCATGGGTGGTACCTTGGCTCTGGGAGAGACCCTGATCCATCTGGAATTCTGGCCGGCGGAAGGCCAGCCCCGGGCACGGCATCTTGGGTCTGAGCAGGGGACTTTTTCCATGGGAAACCAAACCCTGCACATTAGGGTCTTGGTGTCATTTTGCAGGAGACCTTTTGCACTCCCATGCCAGACAATTGTTCCATGGGTGGTACTTTGGGTCTGGGAGAAATCCTGATCCATCTTGAAATCTGGCAGGTGGAAGGCCAGCCCTGGGCACAGTGTCTTGTGTACGAACCGTGGCCCTTTTACCTAGGCAACCCAACCTGCCCCCCCAGGTTCCTGGAGTCATTTTGCTGGAGACCTTTGGCACGCCCAGGCCAGCCAGGATTCACATGGGTGGTACCTTGGGTCTGAGAGAAACCCTGATCCGTCATGAATTTTGGCAGGCAGAATGCCGGCCTCGTGGCACGACGTCTTGCGTAGGAACGGTGGACATTTTCTCTGGGAAACCGTAACCGCCCCCCCAGGTTCCTGGTGTCATTTTGCAGGAGACTTTGGCAGTCCCAGGCAAGCTAGGATTCCGATGGGTGTTACCTTGGGTCTGAGAGAAACCCTGATTCATCTCGAATTCGCGCCGGCAGAAGGCCGGGCCCGTGCACGGCGTCTTGGGCACGAACCGTGGCCCTTTTCCCTGGGAAACCAAACTTGCCTCACCAGGTTCCTGGTGTCATTTTGCAGGAGACCTTTAGCACTCCCAGGCCAGCCAATTATCTAATGGGTCGTACCTTGGGTCTGGGAGAAACCCTGATCCATCCTGAATTCTAGCTGGAGGAATGCCGGCTCCGGGCACGGCGTCGTGCGTTTGAACAGTGGCCCTTTGCCCTGGAAAACCAAACCCGCCCCCACTGGTTCCTGGTGTCAGTTTGCAGGAGACCTTTTGCACTCCCAGGCCAGCCAGGATTCCCATCGGTGGTACCTTGGGTCTTGGAGAAACCTGTATGGTTCTTGAATTCTGGCAGGCAGAAGTCTAGCAACGGACACGGCGTCTTGGATATGAATGGCGGCCCTTTTCCCTGGGAAACCGAACCCGCCCTCCCAGGTTCCTGGTGTCGTTTTGCAAGAGACCTTTGGCACTTCCAGGCCAGCAAGGATTCCCATGGGTGGTACCTTGGCTCTGGGAGAGACCCTGATCCATCTGGAATTCTGGCCGGCGGAAGGCCAGCCCCGGGCACGGCATCTTGGGTCTGAGCAGGGGACTTTTTCCATGGGAAACCAAACCCTGCACATTAGGGTCTTGGTGTCATTTTGCAGGAGACCTTTTGCACTCCCACGCCAGACAATTGTTCCATGGGTGGTACTTTGGGTCTGGGAGAAATCCTGATCCGTCTTAAAATCTGGCAGGAGGAAGGCCGGCCCCGGGCACAGTGTCTTGTGTACGAACCGTGGCCCTTTTACCTAGGCAACCCAACCTGCCCCCCCAGGTTCCTGGAGTCATTTTGCTGGAGACCTTTGGCACGCCCAGGCCAGCCAGGATTCACATGGGTGGTACCTTGGGTCTGAGAGAAACCCTGATCCGTCATGAATTTTGGCAGGCAGAATGCCGGCCTCGTGGCACGACGTCTTGCGTAGGAACGGTGGACATTTTCTCTGGGAAACCGTAACCGCCCCCCCAGGTTCCTGGTGTCATTTTGCAGGAGACCTTTGGCACTCCCAGTCCAGCCAATAATCCCATAGGTGGTACCTTGGGTCTGGGAGAAACCCTGATCGGTCTCGAATTCTGGCCAGCAGAAGACCGTTCTCAGGTACAGCGTATTGGGCACGATCTGCGGCCCTTATCCCTGGTAAACTGAACCCGCCACCCAGTTACATGGTGTCATTTTGCAGGGGATCTTTGGAACTTCCAAACATGTTCCATCATTTCCCATAATATCCCATCATGAACCATAAAGTCCCAACATCGCCCATCGTCTCCAAACATCTCCCATCATCTCCCAATATCTCCCATCATTTCCCAGAGTCTCCCACTTTCTCCCAACCTCGCCCATCATCTCCCAAAATCTCCCATCATCTCTCAATATCTCCCATCATATCCCAATGTCTCATGTCTCATCAGATCCCAACATCTCCCATCAGCTCCCAACAACATTTCCCATCATCTCCCATCATCTCGCAGCATCCCCCATCATCTCCCATGATCTCTCAACATCACCCATCATCTCCAAACATTTCCCAATATATCTCATTATCTCCCAACATTTCCAATCATCTCCCAAGAACTCCCATCATCTACCAACATCGCACATCATCTACCAACATCTCCCAACATCTCCCAACATCTCCCATCATCTCCCATCGTGTTCCACACTCTCGGAACATCTCCCATAATTTTACATCATCTCCTAACATCTCCTATGGACTCCCAACATCTCCCATCATCTCCCAATATTTCCCAACACCTGCCAACATCTCCAAATATCTCCCAAAGTCTCCAAATATCTCTCAACATCTCCCATCATCAGACAACATCATTCATAATCTCCCAATACCCCTCATCGTCTCCCAACATTAAATGTCCCATGATCTCCCAACATCTCTTATCAACTCCCAACATCTACCATTATCTCCCAAGATCTCCCAGAATCTCCCAACATCACTAAATATCTCTGAACATCTCCCATCAACTCCGAATATCTCCGATAATCCCCCATCCTCTCCCATCAACTCCCATCATCCCCCATCATCACCCATCATCTCCCAACAGCTCCCAACACCTCTCAACATCTCCCATCAACTCCCAACATCTCAGATCATCACCGATCATCATCTCCCATCATCTCCCAACAACTCCCATCATCTCCCAATATCACCCATCATCTCCCAACATCTCATCTCCCATCATCTCCCAACATCTCCCATCATCCCCCAGCATCTCCCATCATATCCCAACATCTCCCATCATCTCCCAACATCTAATCACTCATCATTTCACAGCATCTCCTATCCTCTCCCAACAATATCTCTCATCATCTCCCAACCTCTCCCATCATCTCCCAACCTCTCCCATCTTCTCCCAGCATTACCCATCGTCTTCCAACATCTCATTACCCATCATCTCCAAAAATCTCCCATAATCTCAGAACATCTTCCATCATCCCCCAACATCTTCCATCATCTCTCATTATCTCCCATCATCTCCCATCATCTCCCAACACTTCCCATCATCTCCCAATATCTTCCATCATCTCCCAATATCTCCCATCATCTCCCATCATCTCTCAACACCTCCCATCATCTCCCAACATCTCATGTCCCATCATCTCCCAACATCTCCCATCATCTCCCAACATCTCATGTCCCATCATCTCCCAACATCTCCCAACTTCTCCCAATATCATCTCCCATCATGTATAAAAAACATCTCCCATCATCTTCCAACATCATCTCCAATCATCTCCCTACATCTCATGTTTCATCATATCCCAAAATCTCCCATCATGTCCAAACAACTCCCAGCATCTCCCAAGCTCTCCCATCATCTCCCAACATCTCTGCGGGTGCTTTTTGCTCTCTTGCAGCCCAGAAAGCTGTGCAGTGTAGCTCGTGCCTCTAGCGTCCCGGGAAGAGGGAGAATGCTGCAAGCCGGTTTGGCTGTGCTCAGAAGGGGTTTCTACGGCTTAGCTCGAAACTGGATCTCTTCGGGTGAATTTCGCTCTCTAGCAGTCCAGAAAGCAGTATAGTGTAGCTCGTGCCTCTAGCGTCTCGGGAAGAGGGAGAATGCTGCACGCCGGTTTGGCTATGCTCAGAAGGGTTTCTACGGCTTAGCTCGAAACAGCATCTTTGCAGGTGCTTTTTGCTCTCTAGCAGCCCAGAATGCTGTGCAGTGTAGCTCGTGCCTCTATCGTCCCGGGAAGAGGGAGAATGCTGCAAGCCGGTTTGGCTGTGCTCAGAAGGGGTTTCTACGGCTTAGCTCGAAACAGCATCTCTTCGGGTGAATTTCGCTCTCTAGCAGCCCAGAAAGCTGTGTAGTGTAGCTCGTACCTCTAGCGTCCCCGGAAGAGGGAGAATGCTGCAAGCCGGTTTGGCTGTGCTCAGAAGTGGTTTCTATGGCTTAGATCGAAACAGCATCTCTGCAGCTGCTTTTTGCTGACAAGCAGCACAGGAAGCTGTGTAGTGTAGCTCGTGCCTCTAGCGTCCCGGGAAGAGGGAGAATGCCCCAAGCCGGGTTGTCTGTGCTCAGATGGGGTTTCTACGGCTTAGCTCGAAACAGGATCTCTGCGGGTGCTTTTTGCCCTCTAGCAGCCCAGAAAGCTGTGTAGGATAGCTCTTGCCTTTAGCGTCCCAGGAAGAGGGAGAATGCTGCAAGCCGGTTTGGCTGTGCTCAGAAGGGATTTCTACGGCTTAGCTCGAAACAGGATCTTAGCAGGTGCATTTTACTCTCTAGCAGCCCAGAATGCTGTGCAGTGTAGCTCGTGCCTCTAGCGTCCCGGGAAGAGGGAGAATGCTGCAAGCCGGTTTGGCTGTGCTCAGAAGGGGTTTCTACGGCTTAGCTCGAAACTGGATCTCTTCGGGTGAATTTCGCTCTCTAGCAGTCCAGAAAGCAGTATAGTGTAGCTCGTGCCTCTAGCGTCTCGGGAAGAGGGAGAATGCTGCAAGCCGGTTTGGCTATGCTCAGAAGGGTTTCTACGGCTTAGCTCGAAACAGGATCTCTGCAGGTGCTTTTAGCTCTCTAGCAGCCCAGAATGCTGTGCAGTGTAGCTCGTGCCTCTATCGTCCCGGGAAGAGGGAGAATGCTGCAAGCCGGTTTGGCTGTGCTCAGAAGGGGTTTCTACGGCTTAGCTCGAAACAGGATCTTAGCAGGTGCATTTTCGCTCTCTAGCAGCCCAGAAAGCTGTGCAGTGTAGCTCGTGCCTCTAGCGTCCCGGGAAGAGGGAGAATGCTGCACGCCGGTTTGGCTATGCTCAGAAGGGTTTCTACGGCTTAGCTCGAAACAGCATCTCTGCAGGTGCTTTTGCTCTCTAGCAGCCCAGAATGCTGTGCAGTGTAGCTCGTGCCTCTATCGTCCCGGGAAGAGGGAGAATGCTGCAAGCA
>NW_027077168.1:32195-43392 GCF_009819655.1 Sylvia atricapilla | reverse complement strand
ACACAAACTAGCTTGCAGCATTCTCCCTCCTCCCATGACACGAGAGGCACGAACTACAGTCCACAGCCTTTTCTGCTACTAAAGAGCACAAAATACATACAGAGGTCCAGTTTCATGCTAAGCCATAGAAACCACTTAAGAGCACACCCAAACCGGCTTGCAGCATTCTCCCTCTTCCCGGGACGCTAGAGGCACGAGCTATACTGCACAGCTTTCTGGGCTGCTAGACAGCAAAATTCACCGGGAGAGATGCTGTGTCCGGCTAAGCCGTAGAAACCCCTTCTGAGCACAGCCAAACCTGCTTGCAGCATTCTCCCTATTCCTGGGACGCTAGAGGCACGAGCTACCCTACACAGCTTTCTGGGCTGCTAGAGAGCAAAATTCACTCGCAGTGATGCTGTTTCGAGCTAAGCCGTACTAACCCCTTCTGAGCACAGCCAAACCGGCTCATAGCATTCTCCCTTTTCCCGGGACGCTAGAGGCACGAGCTACACTACACAGCTTTCTGGGCTGCTAGCGAACAAAATTCACCGGCAAAGATGCTGTTTCTGGTTAAGCCGTAGAAACCGCTTTGGAGCACGGCCAAACCGGCTCGTAGCATTCTCCCTTTTCCCGGGAGGCTTGAGGCAGGAGTTACACTACAAAGCTTTCTGGGCTGCTAGAGAGCATAAGCACCCGCAGCGATGTTGTTTCGAACTAAGCCGTAGAAACCCCTTCTGAGAACAGCCAAACCGGCTTGCAGCATTCTCCGTCTTCTCGGGACGGTAGAGGCACGAGCTAAACTGCACAGCTTTCTGGGCCGCTACAGAGCAAAATTCACCGGGAGAGATGCTGTGTCCGGCTAAGCCGTAGAAACCCCTTTTGAGCACAGCCAAACCGGCTTGCAGCATTCTCCCTCTTCCCGGGGCGCTAGAGACACGAGCTACACTGCACAGCTTTCTGGGCTGCTAGAGAACAAAATTCACTGGCAGAGATGCTGAATCGAGGTAAGCCGTAGAAACCGCTTCTGAGCACGGCCAAACCGGCTATCAGCATTCTCCCTCTTCCCGGGACGCTAGAGACACGAGCTACACTGCACAGCTTTCTGGGCTGCTAGTGTGCAAAAATCACCGGCAGAGATGCTGTTTCGAGCTAAGCCGTAGAAACCGCTTCTGAGCACAGTCAAACCGGCTTGCAGCATTCGCCGTCTTCCCGGGACGCTAGAGGCACGAGCTACACTACACAGGTTTCTGGGCTGCTAGAGAACAAAATTCACTGGTAGAGATGCTGTTTCGAGCTAAGCCGTAGAGACTGCTTCTGAGCACGGCCAAACCGGCTCTCAGCTTTCACCCTCTTCTCGGGACGCTAGAGGCACGAGTTACAAAGCACAGCTTTCTGGGCTGCTACAGAGCAAAATTCACCCGCAGAGATCCTGTTTCGAGCCAAGCCGTAGAAACCGCTTCTGAGCAAAGCCAAACCTGCTTGCAGCATTCTCCGTCTTCCCGGGACGCTAGAGGCACGAGCTACCCTACACAGCTTTCTGGGCTGCTAGAGAGCAAAATCCACCCGCAGAGATGCTTTTTCGATCTAAGCTGTAGAAAACCCTCCTGAGCACAGCCAAACCGGCTTGCAGCATTCTCCCTCTTCCCGGGACGCTAGAGACACGAGCTCCGCTACACGACTTTCTGGGCTGCTAGAGAAGAAAATTCTCCCGCAGAGATGCTGTTTCCGGCTAAGCCGTAGAAATCCCTTCTGAGCACAGTCAAACCGGCTTGCAGCATTCACCTTCTTCCCGGGACGCTAGAGGCACGAGCTACCCTACCCAGCTTTCTGGGCTGCTAGTGTGCAAAATTCACCGGGAGAGATGCTGTTTCGAACTAAGCCGTAGAAACCTCTTCTGAGCACAGCCAAACCGGCTCTCAGTATTCTCCCTGTTCCCGGGACGCTAGAGACACGAGCTACACTGCACAGCTTTCTGGGCTGCTAGAGAACAAAATTCACTGGCAGAGATGCTGAATCGAGGTAAGCCGTAGAAACCGCTTCTGAGCACGGCCAAACCGGCTCTCAGCATTCTCCCTCTTCCCGGGACGCTAGAGGCACGAGCTACACTACACAGCTTTCTGGGCTGCTACAGAGCAAAATTCACTGGTAGAGATGCAGTTTCGAGCTAAGCCGTAGGAACCCCTTCAGAGCACAACCAAACCGGCTTGCAGCATTCTCCCTCTTCCCGGGACGCTAGAGACACGAGCTACACTGCACAGCTTTCTGGGCTGCTAGAGAACAAAATTCACTGGTAGAGATGCTGTTTCGAGCTAAGCCGTAGAGACTGCTTCTGAGCACGGCCAAACCGGCTCTCAGCTTTCACCCTTTTCTCGGGACGCTAGAGGCACGAGTTACAAAGCACAGCTTTCTGGGCTGCTACAGAGCAAAATTCACCCGCAGAGATCCTGTTTCGAGCCAAGCCGTAGAAACCGCTTCTGAGCAAAGCCAAACCTGCTTGCAGCATTCTCCGTCTTCCCGGGACGCTAGAGGCACGAGCTACCCTACACAGCTTTCTGGGCTGCTAGAGAGCAAAATCCACCCGCAGAGATGCTTTTTCGATCTAAGCTGTAGAAAACCCTCCTGAGCACAGCCAAACCGGCTTGCAGCATTCTCCCTCTTCCCGGGACGCTAGAGACACGAGCTACGCTACACGACTTTCTGGGCTGCTAGAGAAGAAAATTCTCCCGCAGAGATGCTGTTTCCGGCTAAGCCGTAGAAATCCCTCCTGAGCACAGCCAAACCGGCTTGCAGCATTCTCCCTCTTCCCGGGACGCTAGAGACACGAGCTACACTTCACAGCTTTCTGGGCTGCTACAGAGCAAAATTCACTCGCAGTGATGCTGTTTCGAGCTAAGCCGTACAAACCCCTTCTGAGCACAGCCAGACCTGCTTGCAGCATTCTCCCTCTATCCAAGACGCTAGAGGCAGGAGCTACACTACACAGCTTTCTGGGCTGCTAGTGTGCAAAAAGCAGCCGCAGAGATGCTGTTCCGAGCTAAGCCGTAGAAACCGCTTCTGAGCACAGCCAAACCTGCTTGCAGCATTCTCCCTCTTCCCGGGACGCTAGAGGCACAGGCTACACTGCACAGCTTTCTGGGCTACTAGAGAGCAAAAAGCACCCGCAGAAATGCTGTTTCGAACTAAGCCGTAGAAACCCTTTCAAAGCACATCCAAACCGGCTTGCAGCATTCTCCGTCTTCTCGGGACGGTAGAGGCACGAGCTACACTACACAGCTTTCTGGGCTGCTAGAGAGCAAAATTCACCGGGAGAGATGCTGTTTCGAACTAAGCCGTAGAAACCCCTTTTGAGCACAGCCAAACCGGCTCGCAGCATTCTCCCTCTTCCCGGGACGCTAGAGGCACGAGCTACACTGCACAACTTTCTGGGCTGCTAGAGAACAAAATTCACTGGCAGAGAGGCTTAATCGAGGTAAGCCGTAGAAACCGCTTCTGAGCACGGCCAAACCGGCTCTCAGCATTCTCCCTCTTCCCGGGACGCTAGAGGCACGAGCTACACTACACAGCTTTCTGGGCTGCTAGAGAACAAAATTCACTGGTAGAGATGCTGTTTCGAGCTAAGCCGTAGAGACTGCTTCTGAGCACGGCCAAACCGGCTCTCAGCTTTCACCCTCTTCTCGGGACGCTAGAGGCACGAATTACAAAGCACAGCTTTCTGGGCTGCTACAGAGCAAAATTCACCCGCAGAGATCCTGTTTCGAGCCAAGCCGTAGAAACCGCTTCTGAGCAAAGCCAAACCTGCTTGCAGCATTCTCCGTCTTCCCGGGACGCTAGAGGCACGAGCTACCCTACACAGCTTTCTGGGCTGCTAGAGAGCAAAATCCACCCGCAGAGATGCTTTTTCGATCTAAGCTGTAGAAAACCCTCCTGAGCACAGCCAAACCGGCTTGCAGCATTCTCCCTCTTCCCGGGACGCTAGAGACACGAGCTACGCTACACAGCTTTCTGGGCTGCTAGAGAAGAAAATTCTCCCGCAGAGATGCTGTTTCGAGCTAAGCCGTAGAAACCCCTTCTAAGCACAGCCAAACCTGGCTCGCAGCATTCTCCCTCTTCCAGGGACGCTAGAGGCACGAGCTACACTGCACAGCTTTCTGGGCTGCTAGAAAGCAAAATTCACCCGCAGCGATGCTGTTTCGAGCTAAGCCGTAGAAACCCCTTCTGAGCACAGCCAAACCGGCTCGCAGCATTCTCCGTCTTCTCGGGACGGTAGAGGCACGAGCTTCACTACACAGCTTTCTGGGCTGCCAGAGAGCAAAAAGCACCCGCAGAGATGTTGGGAGATGATGGGAGAGCTTGGGAGATGCTGGGAGTTGTTTGGACATGATGGGAGATTTTGGGATATGATGAAACATGAGATGTAGGGAGATGATTGGAGATGATGTTGGAAGATGATGGGAGATGTTTTTTATACATGATGGGAGATGATATTGGGAGAAGTTGGGAGATGTTGGGAGATGATGGGACATGAGATGTTGGGAGATGATGGGAGATATTGGGAGATGATGGGAGATATTGGGAGATGATGGGAAGTGTTGAGAGATGATGGGAGATAATGAGAGATGATGGAAGATGTTGGGGGATGATGGAAGATGTTCTGAGATTATGGGAGATTTTTGGAGATGATGGGTAATGAGATGTTGGAAGACGATGGGTAATGCTGGGAGAAGATGGGAGAGGTTGGGAGATGATGGGAGAGGTTGGGAGATGATGAGAGATATTGTTGGGAGAGGATAGGAGATGCTGTGAAATGATGAGTGATTAGATGTTGGTAGATGATGTGCGATGTTGGGATTTGATGGGAGATGTTGGGAGATGATGGAAGATGCTGGCAGACGATGGGAGATGTTGGTAGATGATGGGAGTTCTTGGGAGATGATTGGAAATGTTGGGAGACAATGAGATATATTGGGAAATGTTTGGAGATGATGGGTGATGTTGAGAGATCATGGGAGATGATGGGGGATGCTGCGAGATGATGGGAGATGATGGGAAATGTTGTTGGGAGCTGATGGGAGATGTTGGGATCTGATGAGACATGAGACATTGGGATATGATGGGAGATATTGAGAGATGATGGGAGATTTTGGGAGATGATGGGCGAGGTTGGGAGAAAGTGGGAGACTCTGGGAAATGATGGGAGATATTGGGAGATGATGGGAGATGTTTGGAGACGATGGGCGATGTTGGGACTTTATGGTTCATGATGGGATATTATGGGAAATGATGGAACATGTTTGGAAGTTCCAAAGATCCCCTGCAAAATGACACCATGTAACTGGGTGGCGGGTTCAGTTTACCAGGGATAAGGGCCGCAGATCGTGCCCAATACGCTGTACCTGAGAACGGTCTTCTGCTGGCCAGAATTCGAGACCGATCAGGGTTTCTCCCAGACCCAAGGTACCACCTATGGGATTATTGGCTGGACTGGGAGTGCCAAAGGTCTCCTGCAAAATGACACCAGGAACCTGGGGGGGCGGTTACGGTTTCCCAGAGAAAATGTCCACCGTTCCTACGCAAGACGTCGTGCCACGAGGCCGGCATTCTGCCTGCCAAAATTCATGACGGATCAGGGCTTCTCTCAGACCCAAGGTACCACCCATGTGAATCCTGGCTGGCCTGGGCGTGCCAAAGGTCTCCAGCAAAATGACTCCAGGAACCTGGGGGGGCAGGTTGGGTTGCCTAGGTAAAAGGGCCACGGTTCGTACACAAGACACTGTGCCCGGGGCCGGCCTTCCTCCTGCCAGATTTTAAGACGGATCAGGATTTCTCCCAGACCCAAAGTACCACCCATGGAACAATTGTCTGGCGTGGGAGTGCAAAAGGTCTCCTGCAAAATGACACCAAGACCCTAATGTGCAGGGTTTGGTTTCCCATGGAAAAAGTCCCCTGCTCAGACCCAAGATGCCGTGCCCGGGGCTGGCCTTCCGCCGGCCAGAATTCCAGATGGATCAGGGTCTCTCCCAGAGCCAAGGTACCACCCATGGGAATCCTTGCTGGCCTGGAAGTGCCAAAGGTCTCTTGCAAAACGACACCAGGAACCTGGGAGGGCGGGTTCGGTTTCCCAGGGAAAAGGGCCGCCATTCATATCCAAGACGCCGTGTCCGTTGCTAGACTTCTGCCTGCCAGAATTCAAGAACCATACAGGTTTCTCCAAGACCCAAGGTACCACCGATGGGAATCCTGGCTGGCCTGGGAGTGCAAAAGGTCTCCTGCAAACTGACACCAGGAACCAGTGGGGGCGGGTTTGGTTTTCCAGGGCAAAGGGCCACTGTTCAAACGCACGACGCCGTGCCCAGAGCCGGCATTCCTCCAGCTAGAATTCAGGATGGATCAGGGTTTCTCCCAGACCCAAGGTACGACCCATTAGATAATTGGCTGGCCTGGGAGTGCTAAAGGTCTCCTGCAAAATGACACCAGGAACCTGGTGAGGCAAGTTTGGTTTCCCAGGGAAAAGGGCCACGGTTCGTGCCCAAGACGCCGTGCACGGGCCCGGCCTTCTGCCGGCGCGAATTCGAGATGAATCAGGGTTTCTCTCAGACCCAAGGTAACACCCATCGGAATCCTAGCTTGCCTGGGACTGCCAAAGGTCTCCTGCAAAATGACACCAGGAACCTGGGGGGGCGGTTACGGTTTCCCAGAGAAAATGTCCACCGTTCCTACGCAAGACGTCGTGCCACGAGGCCGGCATTCTGCCTGCCAAAATTCATGACGGATCAGGGTTTCTCTCAGACCCAAGGTACCACCCATGTGAATCCTGGCTGGCCTGGGCGTGCCAAAGGTCTCCAGCAAAATGACTCCAGGAACCTGGGGGGGCAGGTTGGGTTGCCTAGGTAAAAGGGCCACGGTTCGTACACAAGACACTGTGCCCAGGGCTGGCCTTCCACCTGCCAGATTTCAAGATGGATCAGGGTTTCTCCCAGACCCAAAGTACCGCCCATGGAACAATTGTCTGGCATGGGAGTGCAAAAGGTCTCCTGCAAAATGACACCAAGACCCTGGGGGGCAGGGTTTGGTTTCCCATGGAAAAAGTCCCCTGCTCAGACCCAAGACGCCGTGCCCGGAGCCGGCTTTCCCCCGGCCAGAATTCGAGAAGGATCAGGGTTTCTCTCAGACCCAAGGTAGCAAACATGGGAATCCTGGCTGGCCTGGGAGTGCCAAAGGTCTCATGCAAAATGACACCAGGAAGCTGGCGGAGTGGGTTTAGTTTCCCAGGGAAAAGTAGCGCTATTTGTACACAAGACACCGTGTCCCATGCCACCCTTCTGCCGACCAGAATTCAAGAACGAAAAAGGTTTCTCCGAGATCCAATGTACCAACCATGGGAATTCTGGATGGCCTGGAAGTGCCAAAGGTCTCCTGCAAAATGACACCAGGAACCTGGGAGGGCGGGTTTCGGTTTCCAGGGGAAAAGGGCCGCCGTTCATATCCAAGACGCCGTGCCCGGAGCCGGCATTCCTCCAGCTAGAATTCAGGATGGATCAGGGTTTCTCCCAGACCCAAGGTACGACCCATTAGATAATTGGCTGGCCTGGGAGTGCTAAAGGTCTCCTGCAAAATGACACCAGGAACCTGGTGAGGCAAGTTTGGTTTCCCAGGGAAAAGGGCCACGGTTCGTGCCCAAGACGCCGTGCACGGGCCCGGCCTTCTGCCGGCGCGAATTCGAGATGAATCAGGGTTTCTCTCAGACCCAAGGTAACACCCATCGGAATCCTAGCTTGCCTGGGACTGCCAAAGGTCTCCTGCAAAATGACACCAGGAACCTGGGGGGGCGGTTACGGTTTCCCAGAGAAAATGTCCACCGTTCCTACGCAAGACGCCGTGCCACGAGGCCGGCATTCTGCCTGCCAAAATTCATGATGGATCAGGGTTTCTCTCAGACCCAAGGTACCACCCATGTGAATCCTGGCTGGCCTGGGCGTGCCAAAGGTCTCCAGCAAAATGACTCCAGGAACCTGGGGGGGCAGGTTGGGTTGCCTAGGTAAAAGGGCCACGGTTCGTACACAAGACACTGTGCCCGGGGCCGGCCTTCCTCCTGCCAGATTTTAAGACGGATCAGGATTTCTCCCAGACCCAAAGTACCACCCATGGAACAATTGTCTGGCGTGGGAGTGCAAAAGGTCTCCTGCAAAATGACACCAAGACCCTAATGTGCAGGGTTTGGTTTCCCATGGAAAAAGTCCCCTGCTCAGACCCAAGATGCCGTGCCCGGGGCTGGCCTTCCGCCGGCCAGAATTCCAGATGGATCAGGGTCTCTCCCAGAGCCAAGGTACCACCCATGGGAATCCTTGCTGGCCTGGAAGTGCCAAAGGTCTCTTGCAAAACGACACCAGGAACCTGGGAGGGCGGGTTCGGTTTCCCAGGGAAAAGGGCCGCCATTCATATCCAAGACGCCGTGTCCGTTGCTAGACTTCTGCCTGCCAGAATTCAAGAACCATACAGGTTTCTCCAAGACCCAAGGTACCACCGATGGGAATCCTGGCTGGCCTGGGAGTGCAAAAGGTCTCCTGCAAACTGACACCAGGAACCAGTGGGGGCGGGTTTGGTTTTCCAGGGCAAAGGGCCACTGTTCAAACGCACGACGCCGTGCCCGGAGCCGGCATTCCTCCAGCTAGAATTCAGGATGGATCAGGGTTTCTCCCAGACCCAAGGTACGACCCATTAGATAATTGGCTGGCCTGGGAGTGCTAAAGGTCTCCTGCAAAATGACACCAGGAACCTGGTGAGGCAAGTTTGGTTTCCCAGGGAAAAGGGCCACGGTTCGTGCCCAAGACGCCGTGCACGGGCCCGGCCTTCTGCCGGCGCGAATTCGAGATGAATCAGGGTTTCTCTCAGACCCAAGGTAACACCCATCGGAATCCTAGCTTGCCTGGGACTGCCAAAGGTCTCCTGCAAAATGACACCAGGAACCTGGGGGGGCGGTTACGGTTTCCCAGAGAAAATGTCCACCGTTCCTACGCAAGACGTCGTGCCACGAGGCCGGCATTCTGCCTGCCAAAATTCATGACGGATCAGGGTTTCTCTCAGACCCAAGGTACCACCCATGTGAATCCTGGCTGGCCTGGGCGTGCCAAAGGTCTCCAGCAAAATGACTCCAGGAACCTGGGGGGGCAGGTTGGGTTGCCTAGGTAAAAGGGCCACGGTTCGTACACAAGACACTGTGCCCAGGGCTGGCCTTCCACCTGCCAGATTTCAAGATGGATCAGGGTTTCTCCCAGACCCAAAGTACCGCCCATGGAACAATTGTCTGGCATGGGAGTGCAAAAGGTCTCCTGCAAAATGACACCAAGACCCTGGGGGCAGGGTTTGGTTTCCCATGGAAAAAGTCCCCTGCTCAGACCCAAGACGCCTTGCCCGGAGCCGGCTTTCCCCCGGCCAGAATTCGAGAAGGATCAGGGTTTCTCTCAGACCCAAGGTAGCAAACATGGGAATCCTGGCTGGCCTGGGAGTGCCAAAGGTCTCCTGCAAACTGACACCAGGAACGTTGGAAACTGGGCGTCATTTCTCAGGGAAAAAGTCTGCCGTTCGTACCCAAGATGCCGTGCATGGGGCCGGCCTTCTCTCGGTGAGAATTTGAGATGGATCAGGGCTTCTCCCAGACCCAAGGTACCACCCATGGGAATTCTGGCTGGCCTGGAAGTGCCATAGGTCTCCTGCAGAATGACACCAGGAACCTGGGGGAGCGGTTTTGGGGTTCCAGGGAAACAGGCTGCCGTTCGTAGGGAAGACGCTGTGCCCGGAGCCGGCCTTCCGCCGGCCAGAATTCGAGACGGATCAGGGTTTCTCCCAGACCCAAGGTACACCCATGTGAATTCTGGGTGGCCTGGAAGTTCCAAAGGTCTCTTACAAAATGACACCAGGTACCTAGGGGGACGGCGTTTGGATTTGCAAGGGAAAAGGGCTGCAGAACGTGCCCAAAGCGGTGTGCCTGGTATTGGCCTTCTGCCAGACAGAATTCGAGCCGGATCAGGGTTTCTCCCAGACCCAAGGTACCACCCATGGGAATCCTGGCTTGCCTGCGAGTTCCAAGGATCTCTTGCAAAATGACACCAGGAACCTGGGGAGGCGTGTTTAGTCTCCCAGGGCATAGGGTGCAGGCGGTCTACGGGCCCCATTAACAGCATCTTGGGTATGAACGGTGGCCCTATTCCCTGGGAAACCAAACCCGCCCCCCTGATTTCTGGTTTCATTTTGCAGGAGACCTTTGGCACTCCCAGGCCAGATACTTATCCCATGGGTGGTACCTTGGGTCTTGGAGAAACCCTGATCTGTCTCAAATTCTGTCTGGCGGAAGGGGGCCCATGGCACTACATCTTGTGTACGTACTGTGGCCCTTTTTCCTGGGAAACAGAACTTGCCCCTCTAGGTTCCTGGTGTCATTTTGTAGGAGACCTTTGGCAATCCCAGGTTAGCCAGGATTCCCATGGGTGGTACCTTGGGTCTGGGGGAAACCCTCATCCGTCTCGAATTCTCACCGGCAGAAGGCCGGCCGCTTGCAAGAAGTCTTGGATACGAACGGCGGACTTCTTCCCTGAGAAATGGCACCAGGCCCCCCAAGTTCCTGGTGTCATTTTGCAGGAGATCTTTGGCACTCCCAGGCCAGCCAGTTTTCCCATGGTTAGTACTTTAGGTCTGTAGGAAACCCTGATACATCTCAAATTCTGGCCAGCGGAATTCAGGCCCAGGTACGGCGTCTTGGGGAAAAACGGTGGCCCTATTCCCTTGGAAACCGAACCGCCCCCCCATGTTCCTGCTGTCATTTTGCAGGAGACCTTTGGCACTTTCAGGCCAGACAAATATTCCATGGGTGGTACCTTGGGTCTGGGAGAAACTCTGATATGTCTTAAATTCTGGCCGGCGGAAGGCTTCCTCAGAGCATGGCAACTTGGGTAGGAACTGTGGCCCTTTTGCCTGGGAAACCGAGCTTGCCCCCCTAGGATTCTGGTGTCATTTTGCTGGAGACCTTTGGCCCTACCATGTTAACCAGGATTCCTATGGGTGGTACCTTACGTCGGAGAGAAACCCTGATCCGGCTTGAATTCTACCGGTGAAAGCGAGCCACAGGCACGGCACCATGCTTAAGAACGGCTGACTTTTTCCCTGAGAAATGGCACTCCCAGGCCCCCCAAATCAGCTTAGCCATAGAAACCCCATCTGAGCA
>NW_027077168.1:0-31695 GCF_009819655.1 Sylvia atricapilla | reverse complement strand
GTGCTCAGATGGGGTTTCTATGGCTAAGCTGATTTGGGGGGCCTGGGAGTGCCATTTCTCAGGGAAAAAGTCAGCCGTTCTTAAGCATGGTGCCGTGCCTGTGGCTCGCTTTCACCGGTAGAATTCGAGCCGGATCAGGGTTTCTCTCCGACGTAAGGTACCACCCATAGGAATCCTGGTTAACATGGTAGGGCCAAAGGTCTCCAGCAAAATGACACCAGAATCCTAGGGGGGCAAGCTCGGTTTCCCAGGCAAAAGGGCCACAGTTCCTACCCAAGTTGCCATGCTCTGAGGAAGCCTTCCGCCGGCCAGAATTTAAGACATATCAGAGTTTCTCCCAGACCCAAGGTACCACCCATGGAATATTTGTCTGGCCTGAAAGTGCCAAAGGTCTCCTGCAAAATGACAGCAGGAACATGGGGGGGCGGTTCGGTTTCCAAGGGAATAGGGCCACCGTTTTTCCCCAAGACGCCGTACCTGGGCCTGAATTCCGCTGGCCAGAATTTGAGATGTATCAGGGTTTCCTACAGACCTAAAGTACTAACCATGGGAAAACTGGCTGGCCTGGGAGTGCCAAAGATCTCCTGCAAAATGACACCAGGAACTTGGGGGGCCTGGTGCCATTTCTCAGGGAAGAAGTCCGCCGTTCGTATCCAAGACTTCTTGCAAGCGGCCGGCCTTCTGCCGGTGAGAATTCGAGACGGATGAGGGTTTCCCCCAGACCCAAGGTACCACCCATGGGAATCCTGGCTAACCTGGGATTGCCAAAGGTCTCCTACAAAATGACACCAGGAACCTAGAGGGGCAAGTTCTGTTTCCCAGGAAAAAGGGCCACAGTACGTACACAAGATGTAGTGCCATGGGCCCCCTTCCGCCAGACAGAATTTGAGACAGATCAGGGTTTCTCCAAGACCCAAGGTACCACCCATGGGATAAGTATCTGGCCTGGGAGTGCCAAAGGTCTCCTGCAAAATGAAACCAGAAATCAGGGGGGCGGGTTTGGTTTCCCAGGGAATAGGGCCACCGTTCATACCCAAGACGCTGTTCATGGGGCCCGCAGACCGCCTGCACCCTATGCCCTGGGAGACTAAACACGCCTCCCCAGGTTCCTGGTGTCATTTTGCAAGAGATCCTTGGAACTCGCAGGCAAGCCAGGATTCCCATGGGTGGTACCTTGGGTCTGGGAGAAGCCCTGATCCATCTCAAATTCTCGCCGACAGAAGGCCGGCCCCATGCACGGCATCTTGGGTACGAACGGCAGACATTTTCCCTGAGTAATGGCACCCAGCTTCCAAAGTTCCTGGTGTCATTTTGCAGGAGACCTTTGGCACTCCCAGGCCAGCCAGGATTCCCATGGGTTTTACCTTGGGTCTTGGAGAAACCCGTATCATTCTTGAATCCTGGCAGGCAGAAGTCTAGCAACGGACACGGCATCTTGGGTACGAACGGCGGACCTTTTCCCGGGGAGACCAAACCCGTCCCCTCAGGTTCCTAGTATCATTTTGCAGGAGATCTTTGGCACTCGCATGCCAGACAATTATGCCAGGGGTGGTACCTTGGGTCTGGGAGAGACCCTGATCCATCTGGAATTCTGGCCGGCGGAAGGCTGGCACCGGACACGGCGTCTTGGGTACGAATGGCGGCACTTTTGCCTGGGGAACCGAACCCGCCCATCCAGGTTCCTGGTGTCATTTTGCAGGAGACCTTTGGCACTCCCAGGCAAGCCAGGATTCCCACGGGTGGTATCTTGGCTCTGGGAGAAACCTGTATCGTTCCTGAATTCCGGCGCGCAGAAGTCTAGCAACGGACACGGCGTCTTGGATATGAATGGCGGCCCTTTTCCCCGGGAAACCGAACCCGCCCTCCCAGGTTCCTGGTGTCATTTTGCAGGAGACCTTTGGCAGTCCCAGGCCATCCAGTTTTCCCATGGTTGGTACGTTGGATCTCGGAGAAACCTTTTTCGTTCTTGAATTCTGGTCGGCAGAAGGGTGGCATGGGACACGGTGTCTTGTGTACAAATAGCGCTACTTTTCCCTGGGAAACTAAACTCACTCCGCCAGCTTCCTGGTGTCATTTTGCATGAGACCTTTGGCACTCCCAGGCCAGCCAGGATTCCCATGTTTGCTACCTTGGGTCTGAGAGAAACCCTGATCCTTCTCGAATTCTGGCCTGGGGAAAGCCGGCTCCGGGCAAGGCGTCTTGGGTCTGAGCAGGGGACTTTTTCCATGGGAAACCAAACCCTGCCCCCTAGGGTCTTGGTGTCATTTTGCAGGAGACCTTTTGCACTCCCACGCCAGACAATTGTTCCATGGGTGGTACTTTGGGTCTGGGAGAAATCCTGATCCGTCTTAAAATCTGGCAGGAGGAAGGCCGGCCCCGGGCACAGTGTCTTGTGTACGAACCGTGGCCCTTTTACCTAGGCAACCCAACCTGCCCCCCCAGGTTCCTGGAGTCATTTTGCTGGAGACCTTTGGCACGCCCAGGCCAGCCAGGATTCACATGGGTGGTACCTTGGGTCTGAGAGAAGCCCTGATCCGTCATGAATTTTGGCAGGCAGAATGCCGGCCTCGTGGCACGACGTCTTGCGTAGGAACGGTGGACATTTTCTCTGGGAAACCGTAACCGCCCCCCCAGGTTCCTGGTGTCATTTTGCAGGAGACCTTTGGCACTCCCAGTCCAGCCAATAATCCCATAGGTGGTACCTTGGGTCTGGGAGAAACCCTGATCGGTCTCGAATTCTGGCCAGCAGAAGACCGTTCTCAGGTACAGCGTATTGGGCACGATCTGCGGCCCTTATCCCTGGTAAACTGAACCCGCCACCCAGTTACATGGTGTCATTTTGCAGGGGATCTTTGGAACTTCCAAACATGTTCCATCATTTCCCATAATATCCCATCATGAACCATAAAGTCCCAACATCGCCCATCGTCTCCAAACATCTCCCATCATCTCCCAATATCTCCCATCATTTCCCAGAGTCTCCCACTTTCTCCCAACCTCGCCCATCATCTCCCAAAATCTCCCATCATCTCTCAATATCTCCCATCATATCCCAATGTCTCATGTCTCATCAGATCCCAACATCTCCCATCAGCTCCCAACAACATTTCCCATCATCTCCCATCATCTCGCAGCATCCCCCATCATCTCCCATGATCTCTCAACATCACCCATCATCTCCAAACATTTCCCAATATATCTCATTATCTCCCAACATTTCCAATCATCTCCCAAGAACTCCCATCATCTACCAACATCTCCCATCGTCTGCCAGCATCTTCCATCATCTCCCAACATCTCCCATCAAATCCCAACATCGCACATCGTCTACCAACATCTCCCAACATCTCCCAACATCTCCCATCATCTCCCATCGTGTTCCACACTCTCCGAACATCTCCCATAATTTTACATCATCTCCTAACATCTCCTATGGACTCCCAACATCTCCCATCATCTCCCAATATTTCCCAACACCTGCCAACATCTCCAAATATCTCCCAAAGTCTCCAAATATCTCTCAACATCTCCCATCATCAGACAACATCATTCATAATCTCCCAATACCCCTCATCGTCTCCCAACATTAAATGTCCCATGATCTCCCAACATCTCCTATCAACTCCCAACATCTACCATTATCTCCCAAGATCTCCCAGAATCTCCCAACATCACTAAATATCTCCGAACATCTCCCATCAACTCTGAATATCTCCGATAATCTCCCATCCTCTCCCATCAACTCCCATCATCCCCCATCATCACCCATCATCTCCCAACAGCTCCCAACACCTCTCAACATCTCCCATCAACTCCCAACATCTCAGATCATCACCGATCATCATCTCCCATCATCTCATCATCTCCAAAAATCTCCCATAATCTCAGAACATCTTCCATCATCCCCCAACATCTTCCATCATCTCTCATTATCTCCCATCATCTCCCATCATCTCCCAACACTTCCCATCATCTCCCAATATCTCCCATCATCTCCCAATATCTCCCATCATCTCCCATCATCTCTCAACACCTCCCATCATCTCCCAACATCTCATGTCCCATCATCTCCCAACATCTCCCATCATCTCCCAACATCTCATGTCCCATCATCTCCCAACATCTCCCAACTTCTCCCAATATCATCTCCCATCATGGATAAAAAACATCTCACATCATCTTCCAACATCATCTCCAATCATCTCCCTACATCACATGTTTCATCATATCCCAAAATCTCCCATCATGTCCAAACAACTCCCAGCATCTCCCAAGCTCTCCCATCATCTCCCAACATCTCTCCCGGTGAATTTTGCTCTCTTGCAGCCCAGAAAGCAGTGCAGTGTAGCTCGTGCCTCTAGCGTCCCGGGAAGAGGGAGAATGCTGCAAGCCGGTTTGGCTGTGCTCAGAAGCGGTTTCTACGGCTTAGCTCGAAACAGCATCTCTGCTGGTGAATTTTTCTCTAGCAGCCCAGAAAGCTGTGCAGTGTAGCTCGTGCCTCTAGCGTCCCGGGAAGAGGGAGAATGCTGCAAGCCGGTTTGGCTGTGCTCAGAAGCGGTTTCTACGGCTTAGCCGGAAACAGCATCTCTGCCAGTTCTCTTTGCTCTCTAGCAACCCATAAAGCTGTGTAGTGTAGCTCGTGCCTCTAGCGTCCCGGGAAGAGGGAGAATGCTTGCAAGCCGGTTTGGCTGTGCTCAGAAGGGGTTTCTACGGCTTAGCTCGAAACAGCATCTCTGCGGGGAGAATTTTGCTCTGTAGCAGCCCAGAAAGCTGTGCTAGTGTAGCTCGTGCCTCTAGCGTCCCGGGAAGAGGGAGAATGCTGCAAGCCGGTTTGGCTGTGCTCAGAAGGGGTTTCTACGGCTTAGCTCGAAACAGCATCTCTGCGGGTGGATTTTTGCCCTCTAGCAGCCCAGAAAGCTGTGTAGGGTAGCTCGTGTCTCTAGCGTCCCGGGAAGAGGGAGAATGCTGCGAGCCGGTTTGGTGTGCTCGGTAGGGGTTTCTATGTCTTAGCTTGAAACTAGACCTTTGCGTGTATTTTGTTCTCTCTAGGAGCAGAAAGGCTGTGGACTGTAGTTTGTGCCCCTCGTTTCACGGGAAGTGGGAGAATGCTGCAAGCCGGTTTGTGTGTCTTCAGTAGGGGTTTCTATGGCTTGGCTTGAAACTGGATCTCTGCATGTATTTTGTGCTCTCTAGGAGCAGAAAAGGCTGTGGACTGTAGTTCGTGCCTCTCGTGTCATGGGAAGAGGGAGAATGCTGCAAGCTAGTATGTGTGTGCTCAGATGGGGTTTCTATGGCTAAGCTGATTTGGGGGGCCTGGGAGTGCCATTTCTCAGGGAAAAAGTCAGCCGTTCTTAAGCATGGTGCCGTGCCTGTGGCTCGCTTTCACCGGCTAGAATTCGAGCCGAATCAGGGTTTCTCTCCGACGTAAGGTACCACCCATAGGAATCCTGGTTAACATGGTAGGGCCAAAGGTCTCCAGCAAAATGACACCAGAATCCTAGGGGGGCAAGCTCGGTTTCCCAGGCAAAAGGGCCACAGTTCCTACCCAAGTTGCCATGCTCTGAGGAAGCCTTCCGCCGGCCAGAATTTAAGACATATCAGAGTTTCTCCCAGACCCAAGGTACCACCCATGGAATATTTGTCTGGCCTGAAAGTGCCAAAGGTCTCCTGCAAAATGACAGCAGGAACATGGGGGGGCGGTTCGGTTTCCAAGGGAATAGGGCCACCGTTTTTCCCCAAGACGCCGTACCTGGGCCTGAATTCCGCTGGCCAGAATTTGAGATGTATCAGGGTTTCCTACAGACCTAAAGTACTAACCATGGGAAAACTGGCTGGCCTGGGAGTGCCAAAGATCTCCTGCAAAATGACACCAGGAACTTGGGGGGCCTGGTGCCATTTCTCAGGGAAGAAGTCCGCCGTTCGTATCCAAGACTTCTTGCAAGCGGCCGGCCTTCTGCCGGTGAGAATTCGAGACGGATGAGGGTTTCCCCCAGACCCAAGGTACCACCCATGGGAATCCTGGCTAACCTGGGATTGCCAAAGGTCTCCTACAAAATGACACCAGGAACCTAGAGGGGCAAGTTCTGTTTCCCAGGAAAAAGGGCCACAGTACGTACACAAGATGTAGTGCCATGGGCCCCCTTCCGCCAGACAGAATTTGAGACAGATCAGGGTTTCTCCAAGACCCAAGGTACCACCCATGGGATAAGTATCTGGCCTGGGAGTGCCAAAGGTCTCCTGCAAAATGAAACCAGAAATCAGGGGGGCGGGTTTGGTTTCCCAGGGAATAGGGCCACCGTTCATACCCAAGACGCTGTTCATGGGGCCCGCAGACCGCCTGCACCCTATGCCCTGGGAGACTAAACACGCCTCCCCAGGTTCCTGGTGTCATTTTGCAAGAGATCCTTGGAACTCGCAGGCAAGCCAGGATTCCCATGGGTGGTACCTTGGGTCTGGGAGAAGCCCTGATCCATCTCAAATTCTCGCCGACAGAAGGCCGGCCCCATGCACGGCATCTTGGGTACGAACGGCAGACATTTTCCCTGAGAAATGGCGCCCAGCTTCCAAAGTTCCTGGTGTCATTTTGCAGGAGACCTTTGGCACTCCCAGGCCAGCCAGGATTCCCATGGGTTTTACCTTGGGTCTTGGAGAAACCCGTATCATTCTTGAATCCTGGCAGGCAGAAGTCTAGCAACGGACACGGCATCTTGGGTACGAACGGCGGACCTTTTCCCGGGGAGACCAAACCCGTCCCCTCAGGTTCCTAGTATCATTTTGCAGGAGATCTTTGGCACTCGCATGCCAGACAATTATGCCAGGGGTGGTACCTTGGGTCTGGGAGAGACCCTGATCCATCTGGAATTCTGGCCGGCGGAAGGCTGGCACCGGACACGGCGTCTTGGGTACGAATGGCGGCACTTTTGCCTGGGGAACCGAACCCGCCCATCCAGGTTCCTGGTGTCATTTTGCAGGAGACCTTTGGCACTCCCAGGCAAGCCAGGATTCCCATGGGTGGTACCTTGCATCTGGAAGAAACGCTGATCCGTCTCGAATTCTGGCCGGCGGAAGTCCGTCCGTGCACACATGGTATTGGGCACAATCTGCAGCCCTTTTCCCTGGGAAACCAAACCAGCCCCCCAAGGTTCCTGGTGTCATTTTGCAGGAGACCTTTGACAATTCTAGGACAGCCAGGATTCCCATGGGTGGTACCTTGGGTCTGGGAGAAACCCTGATCCGGCTCGAATTCTGTCTGGCAGAAGGCCAATACCAGGCACACCGCTTTGGGCACGTTCTGCAGCCCTTTTCCCTTGCAAACCAAACGCCGTCCCCCCTAGGTACCTGGTGTCATTTTGTAAGAGACCTTTGGCACTTCCAGGCCACCCAGAATTCACATGGGTGGTACCTTGGGTCTGGGAGAAACCCTGATCCGTCTCGAATTCTGGCCGGTGGAAGGCCGGCTCCGGGCCCAGCGCATTCCCTACGAACGGCAGCCCGTTTCCCTGGAACCCCAAAACCGCCCCCCCCAGGTTCCTGGTGTCATTCTGCAGGAGACCTATGGCACTTCCAGGCCAGCCAGAATTCCCATGGGTGGTACCTTGGGTCTGGGAGAAGCCCTGATCCATCTCAATGTCTCGCCGACAGAAGGCCGGCCCCATGCACGGCATCTTGGGTACGAACGGCAGACATTTTCCCTGAGAAATGGCGCCCAGCTTCCAAAGTTCCTGGTGTCATTTTGCAGGAGACCTTTGGCACTCCCAGGCCAGCCAGGATTCCATGGGTTTTACCTTGGGTCTTGGAGAAAACCCGTATCACTCTTGAATCCTGGCAGGCAGAAGTCTAGCACCGGACACGGCGTCTTGGGTACGAATGGCGGCACTTTTGCCTGGGGAACCGAACCCGCCCATCCAGGTTCCTGGTGTCATTTTGCAGGAGACCTTTGGCACTCCCAGGCAAGCCAGGATTCCCACGGGTGGTATCTTGGCTCTGGGAGAAACCTGTATCGTTCCTGAATTCCGGCGCGCAGAAGTCTAGCAACGGACACGGCGTCTTGGATATGAATGGCGGCCCTTTTCCCCGGGAAACCGAACCCGCCCTCCCAGGTTCCTGGTGTCATTTTGCAGGAGACCTTTGGCAGTCCCAGGCCATCCAGTTTTCCCATGGTTGGTACGTTGGATCTCGGAGAAACCTTTTTCGTTCTTGAATTCTGGTCGGCAGAAGGGTGGCATGGGACACGGTGTCTTGTGTACAAATAGCGCTACTTTTCCCTGGGAAACTAAACCCACTCCGCCAGCTTCCTGGTGTCATTTTGCATGAGACCTTTGGCACTCCCAGGCCAGCCAGGATTCCCATGTTTGCTACCTTGGGTCTGAGAGAAACCCTGATCCTTCTCGAATTCTGGCCGGGGGAAAGCCGGCTCCGGGCAAGGCGTCTTGGGTCTGAGCAGGGGACTTTTTCCATGGGAAACCAAACCCTGCCCCCCAGGGTCTTGGTGTCATTTTGCAGGAGACCTTTTGCACTCCCATGCCAGACAATTGTTCCATGGGTGGTACTTTGGGTCTGGGAGAAACCCTGATCCATCTTGAAATCTGGCAGGTGGAAGGCCAGCCCTGGGCACAGTGTCTTGTGTACGAACCGTGGCCCTTTTACCTAGGCAACCCAACCTGCCCCCCCAGGTTCCTGGAGTCATTTTGCTGGAGACCTTTGGCACGCCCAGGCCAGCCAGGATTCACATGGGTGGTACCTTGGGTCTGAGAGAAACCCTGATCCATCATGAATTTTGGCAGGCAGAATGCCGGCCTCGTGGCACGGCGTCTTGCGTAGGAACGGTGGACATTTTCTCTGGGAAACCGTAACCGCCCCCCCCAGGTTCCTGGTGTCATTTTGCAGGAGACTTTGGCAGTCCCAGGCAAGCTAGGATTCCAATGGGTGTTACCTTGGGTCTGAGAGAAACCCTGATCCGTCTCGAATTCTGGTCGGTGGAAAGCCGGCAATGCGCTCCGCGTATTATGAACAATCTGCAGCCCTTTTCCCTGGGAAAGCAAACGTGCCCCCCCAGGGTCCTGGTGTCATTATGCAGGAGACTTTTGGCACTCCCAGTCCAGCCAATAATCCCATGGGTGGTACCTTGGGTCTGGGAGAAACCCTGATCGGTCTCGAATTCTGGCCAGCAGTAGACCGTTCTCAGGTACAGCGTATTGGGCACGATCTGCGGCTCTTTTCCCTGGTAAACTGAACCCGCCACCCAGTTACATGGTGTCATTTTGCAGGGGATCTTTGGAACTTCCAAACATGTTCCATCATTTCCCATAATATCCCATCATGAACCATAAAGTCCCAACATCGCCCATCGTCTCCAAACATCTCCCATCATCTCCCAATATCTCCCATCATTTCCCAGAGTCTCCCACTTTCTCCCAACCTCGCCCATCATCTCCCAAAATCTCCCATCATCTCTCAATATCTCCCATCATATCCCAATGTCTCATGTCTCATCAGATCCCAACATCTCCCATCAGCTCCCAACAACATTTCCCATCATCTCCCATCATCTCGCAGCATCCCCCATCATCTCCCATGATCTCTCAACATCACCCATCATCTCCAAACATTTCCCAATATATCTCATTATCTCCCAACATTTCCAATCATCTCCCAAGAACTCCCATCATCTACCAACATCTCCCATCGTCTGCCAGCATCTTCCATCATCTCCCAACATCTCCCATCAAATCCCAACATCGCACATCGTCTACCAACATCTCCCAACATCTCCCAACATCTCCCATCATCTCCCATCGTGTTCCACACTCTCCGAACATCTCCCATAATTTTACATCATCTCCTAACATCTCCTATGGACTCCCAACATCTCCCATCATCTCCCAATATTTCCCAACACCTGCCAACATCTCCAAATATCTCCCAAAGTCTCCAAATATCTCTCAACATCTCCCATCATCAGACAACATCATTCATAATCTCCCAATACCCCTCATCGTCTCCCAACATTAAATGTCCCATGATCTCCCAACATCTCCTATCAACTCCCAACATCTACCATTATCTCCCAAGATCTCCCAGAATCTCCCAACATCACTAAATATCTCCGAACATCTCCCATCAACTCCGAATATCTCCGATAATCTCCCATCCTCTCCCATCAACTCCCATCATCCCCCATCATCACCCATCATCTCCCAACAGCTCCCAACACCTCTCAACATCTCCCATCAGCTCCCAACATCTCAGATCATCACCGATCATCATCTCCATCATCTCCCAACAACTCCCATCATCTCCCAATATCACCCATCATCTCCCAACATCTCATCTCCCATCATCTCCCAACATCTCCCATCATCCCCCAGCATCTCCCATCATATCCCAACATCTCCCATCATCTCCCAACATCTAATCACTCATCATTTCACAGCATCTCCTATCCTCTCCCAACAATATCTCTCATCATCTCCCAACCTCTCCCATCATCTCCCAACCTCTCCCATCTTCTCCCAGCATTACCCATCGTCTTCCAACATCTCATTACCCATCATCTCCAAAAATCTCCCATAATCTCAGAACATCTTCCATCATCCCCCAACATCTTCCATCATCTCTCATTATCTCCCATCATCTCCCATCATCTCCCAACACTTCCCATCATCTCCCAATATCTCCCATCATCTCCCAATATCTCCCATCATCTCCCATCATCTCTCAACACCTCCCATCATCTCCCAACATCTCATGTCCCATCATCTCCCAACATCTCCCATCATCTCCCAACATCTCATGTCCCATCATCTCCCAACATCTCCCAACTTCTCCCAATATCATCTCCCATCATGTATAAAAAACATCTCCCATCATCTTCCAACATCATCTCCAATCATCTCCCTACATCTCATGTTTCATCATATCCCAAAATCTCCCATCATGTCCAAACAACTCCCAGCATCTCCCAAACTCTCCCATCATCTCCCAACATCTCTGCGGGTGCCTTTTTGCTCTCTGGCAGCCCAGAAAGCTGTGTAGTGTAGCTCGTGCCTCTAGCGTCCCGGGAAGAGGGAGAATGCTGCGAGCCGGTTTGGCTGTGCTCAGAAGGGGTTTCTACGGCTTAGCTCGAAACAGCATCTCTGCGGGTGAATTTTGCTCTCTAGCAGCCCAGAAAGCTGTGCAGTGTAGCTCGTGCCTCTAGCGTCCCAGGAAGCGGGAGAATGCTGCAAGCCGGTTTGGCTGTGCTCAGAAGGGGTTTCTCTGGCTTAGCTCGAAACAGCATCTCTGCGGGTGCTTTTTGCTCTCTAGCAGCCCAGAAAGCTGTGTAGTGTAGCTCGTGCCTCTAGCGTCCCGGGAAGAGGGAGAATGCTGCAAGCCAGTTTGGCTGTGCCCAGAAGGGGTTTCTCTGGCTTTGCTCGAAACAGCATCTCTGCGGGTGCTTTTTGCTCTCTAGCAGCCCAGAAATCTCTGTAGTGTAGCTCGTGCCTCTAGCGTCCCGGGAAGAGGGAGAATGCTGCAAGCCGGTTTGGCTGTGCTCAGAAGGGGTTTCTATGGCTTAGCTCGAAACAGCATCTCTGCGGGTGCTTTTTGCTCTCTAGCAGCCGAGAAAGCTGTGTAGTGTAGCTCGTGCCTCTAGCGTCCCAGGAAGAGGGAGAATGTTGCAAGCCGGTTTGGCTGTGCTCAGAAGGGGTTTCTATGGCTTAGCTCGAAACAGCATCTCAGCGGATGATTCTTGCTCTCTAGCAGCCCAGAAAGCTGTGTAGTGTAGCTCGTGCTTCTATAGCGTCCCGAGAAGAGGGAGAATGCTGCAAGCCGGTTTGGCTGTGCTCAGAAGGGGTTTCTATGGCTTAGCTCGAAACAGGATCTCTTCGTGTGTTTTTTGCTCTCTAGCAGCTCAGAAAGCAGTGTAGTGTAGCTCGTGCCTCTAGTGTCCCGGGAAGAGGGAGAATGCTGCAAGCCGGTTTGCCTGTGCTCAGTAGGGGTTTCTATGGCTTAGCTCGAAACAGAATCTCTGCGGGTGCTTTTTGCTCTCTAGCAGCCCAGAAAGCTGTGTAGTGTAGCTCGTGGTTCTATAGCGTCCTGAGAAGAGGGAGAATGCTGCAAGCCGGTTTGGCTGTGCTCAGAAGGGGTTTCTCTGGCTTAGCTCGAAACAGCATCTCTGCGTGTGTTGTTTGCTCTCTATCATCTCAGAAAGCTATTTAGTGTAGCTCGTGCCTCTAGTGTCCCGGGAAGAGGGAGAATGCTGCAAGCCGGTTTGCCTGTGCTCAGAAGAGGTTTCTATGGCTTATCTCGAAACAGGGTCTCTTCGGGTGTTTTTTACGGTCTGTGGCGCCCGTGGTCACGGCTGCGTTTGGAGGGAGGGGGAGAGGGAGAGAGGGGTGACAGCAGCCATTTGCAGCGCCCAGGATGTCCGGGGCAAGGGGGAAGGGGCACAGCACGGGACCGCGGATGGAGCATGCACATGCCGCTGCGGCTGCTCTGCCGCGCGGGCGGTGTGGGCGGCCGGGGGCGGTACAATCGAGGGTGGTTTCAGGGCAGCACTGGGAGGCGGTGTGGGTGCCGTGCTCAGGGTTTGTGCGGACGGCGGGGGAGCTGGCGGGCCGGTCTTCGCGGAGGAGATTCCTGCGGCTGGCATTGCCGGAGCCACGGGGTGGGAGGAGAGCGGAGGTGGTAGGGGCGGGATACAGGCGGTGTCAGGGCTGGGGGGAGGTTCGGGACTGCCGGCGGACAGCGCGAGGGCTCGGGCGCAGGGGCGGGGCGGAGCGTGTCTGTCGGCTGTGCTGCTGAGGCGGGGGAACGAGCCGCGGACTCCTCAGGAGCGTTAATCGTCGGGTCATTAGCATGCGAATAGGCAGGGGGGTGGTGTGGATAGCGTGGCAGAGCCGGGGAGCAGGGAGAACAGGTTTTTCCAGTTTGGCCAGAACTGGGGGTGGGGGGAAAGGGGATTTTGGTGGCGTGGTTTTTTGGTTTTCTACAGTTTTTGCAATAGTGTGAAAGACAGGATAAAAGAATGCAACAGAGAAGTCCCCCACAGCTTGCGTGTTGTAAAGTTTTTTCCCAACTTCATCCCAGAAGAAGTTAGAGGATAGAGAATCAATCGTTATATCAGGAAAGTTTTGTGTTAACCAGGTAGTGAAACGTTTGAGGTTTTTTCTTGGAAGGTTTTTCTTAGATAGATTTTCAAGAAGGGTATTTTTAAGGACAAGATATATATCTCTCTCAGGAGGGGGTGTTCTAACAAGCTTGTTCCCCATGCTAAAAGGTTTCTATGCCCCACCCAGCAGAAAAAGAGAAAAAAAAGAAAAAAAATTAGAAAAGGGACGCAAAGATGAGAAACACTTATACTTACAACTTGAAGGTAGCGTCCAACGGTCTGCTGGTGGGTGGCCGGCCAAAATCCGTTCCTCAGAGTGGCTGGGAAGGCGAGGGTCACGAATTTTCCTGGGCAGAGTCGGTGCTAAAACGCAGCGAGAGCTGGTCCAGGAGGTAGCACTCGAATCAGCTGTTTTCAGCCCTCAAAGGG
The DNA here is from genome assembly GCF_009819655.1 of Sylvia atricapilla. Lineage (NCBI taxonomy): Eukaryota > Metazoa > Chordata > Aves > Passeriformes > Sylviidae > Sylvia > Sylvia atricapilla. Next base: position 18,176 of record NW_027077168.1, on the reverse strand, counting down.
GCGCAGCTTTTCCACTGGAATGCAGGGGTCCAGAGTCCAGAGGCAGTTCGGGTGCCAGATATTCCAGCTGGTAGAGGGGTCCGCCACTTGGGACCCAGAGAGCCACAACCACCCCCAAAAGATGTCTCGCTAGAAACAGCTTCTTGGGGGGGTCAGGGCGCTCCTCAGCTGGCAGAGGGGCTTCTCAGCAGGAGGGAAGAGCAATGATTTCAGCTCAGTGATTTCAGCTCCTGCCCTTGTGAGTTCACCCCTCTTTTAGCCGGCCGTGATGAGAGAGAGAGAGGTCTCGTGTGGAATTTACACAGGTGGTAACTTTATTGCAAAGGTACCAGCGAAAGGGGTCCAGGGACGAGGTACCTCTGCCAACCAGAGGAAACCCAGGGGTTTTTATGGGACACCAGGGTGGGAGGAAAAGTACAAAACCAATCAATTGTAACAGATCTACATAAGATCCCGAGGGGGTTTGTGGGTCTCCGGACAGGTCGCTGTCGAAATGAATAAAATGTAAGAAATTCCCATTTTTGATGGTCTGTCATTTGTTAGGAAGGTTATGGTGTTTAAAATGTTATGCCAGTTGTAACCTGTCTGTTAAGAAAGTTATGCTGTTTGTACCAAAATTTGTACCCTCAAAACCTTATTCCAAATTGTATACCCCCTCTAAAACCCTGGGTTCCCTTCCCCTTGTGTCGGGCTAGACTGTTGCCATTCCCGCCGGCTCCTTGAACTGCTGGCCCTGCCTAAAAGGAAAATCCAAAGGCTTCCATGGTGCACCGCTCCAAACCGAAGTGCAGTTGCTGGCAAACGGACCCAAAAGCCGTGACCCAGCACAAAATCCAGATAAAAGAGAGACACTAGAACAACGAGAAGACCCTCAGCTACCTAGGGACTGAATTCTGCTTCTGCCGCCTCGCCATGACCAGAAGGAGACTGGGAAACAGTGACACCCCTAGACCACACGAACCCAGTTGAGTTCCTGAAGATTCCCGCGAGGCCGGAACTCCTGACTCTGCTGCGGCAAGAGCAGCAGATTCGTCTGACACCTCATCCTCAGCGGCGGCCTGGATGAGAATGGCGAGGAGAACGGCGAAAAGGGCGAGAACGGCGATAGGAGCGGCGACGGCGCAGGCGACCCCTCGAGTTCCCCCTTGAAAGAGCTGACTAATAAAGGCCTTTCAAAGGAGCAGGTCTCCTGGCCCATTTTTAACAGCTGTGACTAGAAAGTTTGTCTTTTCCCTTAGGGGCTCTGGGTGAAGTTGCAAAATTCTTTCTTAACTCCTCAGCTTGGCTCTCTCCAGGGCAAAGCAGCTGGGGCTCCGCCCACCCCCACAACACCCCACTTAATATTAACCAGTATAATAATTCCTGATGCCACCAAAGCAGGATTTTATTTTCAGGCATAAACCAAATGCAGAAATAGACTGGGAAGCTCGCAGATTTCAAGCACCCACATACGGAGCTATACAATAGGCAGGACAGCATCCAGGATCCACAGCCATATTCACAGTCTGTCAGTATGTGGCTCCCTCCTAGCAAACATCTCACAAAGGCTGTCAGTGTGTGACACACCAGAATGAGGTCTCTGGCTCTCACTGGAAGGATTTTTCTGGCTTCTGTAACTCAGCTCCTCTCAGCCAGTTTTTTCTCATTAGAAAAAAAAAACATAAAAAAAAAATATCCTCTTTTCTCTGTTCCCCAGCCATGTTCAGGCTAGCACTTGTTATTTTTTCCAGTTTGTCCTCGTACTGTCCCAGAGAGACTATTTGTTTTTTCAAGTGGAGATGAAGGAATCTTTCTTTCATTTCCAAATCCTATGATCTTTGCTACAACTCCAGGAAAGCTGCACTTGACAAATTCACAGGTTTCTGAGGGGGAAAATAAAGAATTCAACCTAAGTAGAGAAATACAGAGGCACAACCTATATTTTACACTCTAAAAGAGACATTAAGGTGACTAATTAAAATAAATGTTTTCCTTAGCTTCTTTAATACAAGACTATAAAGAATATTTTATTTTTTAAAATATAAATATTTCCAAAGCTTTCTTTTCTGTAATGTCCTCCAAATATAATGGCAATATTCTCCAAATATAAAATTTCTATAGTATTCTTTTTCAACTCATATAGACAAAAAAATCCTCCCCACTACTTTTGAGGTGAAAAAAGGAAGTATAAGAAAATAAATCAAATGTGTACAGAGCTACGCATGTGACTTTTCAACATTTTCCGGACTCTCATATTGAAGATATTTAATTTGGAAAATGCTGACAGAAATAGATTATGTGAAGGTTTGCTATGAATAAACAGATTGTTTACTGAAAAGTTGATTGCCCACATGAGAAGGAGCACTCCTCTCTCATTGTGGACCTGGAAAACGTACTGCCTGAGATTTAAATCATGACAAAATAAAATAAAAAGTGAGCATAAGTGTCCAGAAAATTTTTAGTTACACATATGTTTATTTCTGAAACCTTATAAGATTCCTTATATCTGTAATAGATCCAACCTGAATTTGCTAAGTGTCAACTCATTTTTTCAGCTGGAAAGCCAACTTTCCCTTCAAATTCTGAATTAACCCCCATGCTTCATCATTTTGAGACCCCAACCCATAAGAAGGACCACCGACTCATTTCAAAGAACAAACTTCGCATGCTTAATGCTTTTTGCCTAATTACCATACAAAGTGGGGAATGGGATGGACCAGAGTTATGAATATGTATTTGTGTTTTGGGTATTCAACACTCTTGTACATAAAAAGACCCTGTGATCATCTGTAAATTGCGGTGTGTATTTGGGAGCTATCCCACACGCTGCCCAGCGTCGTAATAAACATACACTTTCTAACTTCAAAGTGTTAGAGAGTCGTTGTCTGTCATAGTTGGATATCAGTATTAGACCAATATCCATATCTTTTTAACAAATCAAAAGTGTCTGTGGGTGTCACCGTGTCCGTCTCCGTCGGTGTGAACGCGGGCCGAGGGCCAGAGGTTTTGTGTCAGCCCCGGGCGCCTCCGCCTCGAGTCCCCGCGGCCCCCTAGACCTGCGGCCGGCGCCCGAGAACCGCGTGGACCGTGAAAAAACTGGCCTGACGGCGGCCGCCTTTTGCCACCCGCTCTGCCACCGCCTCTGCCGGTAGGGGGGTGGGGTGAGTCGCGCCGGGGGCCGGCAGCACGGGGCCGAGTTTGCCCTGCCACCCCTGCATCCCCTTCGCCGCTGTTCTCCGCTAGGTTCTGTCGGGATGGGGGGGGGCGCGCGTAGGGTCCCAAAGAAGGCGGTGAGGGGTGAACTGGAAAGGGTGGGGGGGGGCCTAAGTTGTTTCCTTCCTGTGGAGACCATTGTGACTCTGTGGGAACTCATGGAACCAAGGGGCCATGATGACACTTTGGGGCCTTGTGGAACCATGCAGACCATTAAAATCCTTCACGGCCATGTGTAACCAAGGGACCATTGTGACACCTCAGAGCCTCATGGAAGCAAGGGGCCATTGGGACACTGTGGGGCCCCATTGAACCAAGGGAACATGGAACAGGTCTGGCTCGTTTGGCATCCCAGGGGCAACCTGACAGGTCCAGCTGATCACAGAAAGTCAAGGGCAGCTTTTCATCTTCCCATGGAACACTGGGGCTCCATGCTTTCATTCCTATGGAAAACAATTCCCCCTCTTTATGAATACCCATGGCCAAAATTGTTATTTCCCCGAAAAAATTTTCAGCATGCAAGGGTATCTCTCAGAATTAACCTCCCAGCTCTGGGTGGTCTTGTCCTCAGGTGGTCACCTCGTATTTGCTCCTGAAACTACAGGGGTCTGTGCCTTCCATCATATGGAAAAGAATTTGCCTTCTTGTCCACATGCTGTGGCCAAAATTAGAATTTTGCCTCCCAAATTATGTGTATCTTAGGAGAGCTCCAAGACAAAAGTAGCCAGGACAGACAGGTCAGGCTGACCATGGCCACTGGAGATATTCTTAAGACTATGAGCACAATGTTTTCATGTGACAAGACATTTGAAACTGTCCAGAGATCTCCCATGATGGGGTTTGGAGGCCTGAAATGCATGATCACTATATAGTGACAAAGAAGCTCTGTGCTCAGTGGAGTGGAGAATGAGGACAGCGGAGAAGAGCCCTGGGAGGGACTGAAGGGTGGTTTCAGAGATGGCAGATCCTTTTGACATAGTAGAGAACAGCCAGAGAAAGAATAAATTAATGCCAAGGACACCTGGGGAGGCACAGACTGAAAACAAAAAGGAATTGCCCTTCCAGACCAGGGCTGTGCTGCAACACATTCCCCCAGAAGGATTCTGGAGCAGCACAAGGCCTTGTGCACCCAGGCAGAGGCAGGCAGGACGCAGAGCTGTCAGCAGAGGAAGGGCCCAGCCAGGTGGGGCAGCCAGGAAATGACGACAGCCTGCAGGGACAGAGGCACAGGGCACGGACACTGTGGGACAGCCTGGGCTGAACAGGGCACAGGGATGGGCAGCAGCTGCAAGGCCCTGCCAAATCCAACTCCTGCAGCACTTTGGCCATGGCTGCTGGCCCTGGGCCTGAGCCATGAGGAGGAGACAAGTGACCCTTACAGCCCTGGGGCCTCTTTGCCTCCTTGTCCCTGCTCAGCAGCCTGGCAGGGGCCGCCCCATGGTGCTGCCCTTGGCATTGCTCATCCCTGTGGAGAGTTTGTCAGAAGAATGGCTGCATAGCAAGGGCCACGATAACATCAAGCTGGTTAAAGTGCAGCCATCAGCTGCATGACTGGTGGCAAGTATACATTACCCTTGAGAATGGATGTTAGTTAACAACAGGGATGTTGAAAATACATAGTATGCAGAAAGATACATAAAGCGAAGGAAGTTGCAACAGCAAGGCTAAACACAAAAGCTATATGCGTCATAGAAAGTATAACCAATAATGAGCTGTATTTTTGCAATATGCATGAGCTAATTACTGTCTGTATAAGTATGATAACTTTGGAAGCAATAAACTCAGACTTGTGGCCATGATAGTATGAGACTCGTCTCCCGCGGCTCTTTCCAACACATCCCCACATCCCAGTGGCCTGGGAAGAGCCCTGAGCAATGAGGGAGGGACAGGATGTGCCTTGGCAGGGGCTGGGGCTCAGGCCTTGGCCCTTTGCATTCCTGAAACACATCCAGGTTTGCTCATCATCAGAGACACCTTTGCCTTGTTGGTCCCCACCTATCATCTCTGTCTGCAGTTTCCTGGTCTAACTGTTTTGGCAACACTTCCTCAGTGGGACCAATTAAAAACTTCAAGAAACTTTGGTATTTTTAATCTGACTTTGAGTTCTCAAGAAGTTTTTTGAACACACTCTCAGGGACTGAGTCTGATGTAAACAACTACAAATCCACAGTAGCGTCATTCAAGTCCTTGTGCTGTGTCTGTGCTGATGAGCTGGGCTGGGCTCATGGCACAGAGGCAGCTCCTGGAAAACAAGAAGAGCTTCAAAAAGACATTTCTCCTGAGGAGCAACTGCTGTGCAGAGCCCAGCAGGCTGAGGGCCCTGCCTGCAGGATCTGAGGGCTGTGAAGCAGAAAGAGGTTCAAAGCAGCTGGAAGGACAATTCTTAGGTTCTTCATGCAGTAATCTTCACCATTTCTGACACAGAAGTCTCTGGCTGCAGGGATCTCCTAAAGCTGACCCAGGACACTACTGACAGCACTGTAAGATGGCTCTGCTGCTGTTCCTGCTTTGGGGGAGGATGTGCTCCAGAGCGGGGCTGCCCAGGGCACTGTCAGAGGGACAGGGCAGGACGGCTCCTGCTGTCAGGGTCAATTGTAGGGGCTGAAGCTGGGGCTGAAGCCAGGGCTGCCCAGGGCTGTCATGCAGAGCAGGTGCTGCAGCCCTGAGGGCTCTTGGCCAGGCCAGGGGATCTGCCACCTGCCAGGGGCAGCTCTCAGCCTGCCTGGCAGCTCCCCATGGATGGCAGATGGGGGCTGTGGGTGCAAGGAGTGACTCCTGCCAGGGCAGGTCCTGCTGCAGTTCCTGTAGAGATGGTGCTGTGTGGGCCAGGGCTGCTCAGAGCTCCACCTCATGCCCAGGTAATTTTTGAGGGGACTTGTCATGAGCTCATTCAGGGCAGGACTTTCCTGTTTGAGTCTCTGCTGTCTGCGATCTGTTTTCCCACTTTTCCCTGGCTCAGCTTGGTAGCGATGGAAACTCAGCTGTGCAGGGTAGAGCAGGGGCTGAGGCTCTTAAACCATCAGGCTGAGGATTCCTGAGAACCTCATCAAGTGCCTCTAGCTCCCCAACCTCCAGATCCACGCAGCATCACCTTTCCATGGTGCCCAGGCCTGGGGGGAGCTGTTCTCTAATCCCTGCAGCCCCGAGCAGTTGCAGGGCAGAGCCAGCCCAGGGGCTTGGCAGGGCTCTGGCAGCAGTGGCAGGGAAGGAGCCTGGTTCCACAGGAACAGCTCGGGCTGGGACAGCTCCAGCAGCAGAGCTGTGGGCAGGAAGGGAGGGAGGCAGTGCTGAGGGAAGCCCTGTTGCAAGGGAGATGTGGCAGCTGACAGCCCTGCCCTGCAGGGCAGACACTGCCATGAGCAGCATAGCTTTGTGTCCCCTCTCAGTCAGCGCAGCCCTCAGCCCAAGGGCTTGGGGCCCTCAGTTCCCTCCTGGGTTGGCAGAGCAGCACCAGAGATGAAGGGCATCTCTCCTGCCATGTGCCCATTCCCTGCTGACCAGGGCCGGGGAGCCACTGTCCTGCACTGCTGCTTGCCTGGGAGGGGCCATGCAGGGCTGTGCAGGGAAAGGCTTTTCCTCAGGGCCCAGCTCTCTCTCTCCTTGCCTTGCCCAGGTACACCTGGCATTGCTGACGGGCTCTCTGGGAATGGCATTTCCAGCTGCAGGCTCAGGCCCAGCCCTTGGGCTCCTCCTGTGCAGGCTGAGCACAGCAATGTGGGGTCCCAGCTCCCTCTGCCCTGGGGAGCTCTGGACAGGCAGGCGTGCAGGCAGGGAATGAGCTGACTCTCCTCCAGCAGTGCCATGGACAGGACACTTAGTGTGTTCTGGGGATGCCATCCAAGCTGTGAGCTGCCTCCAGGGGACATTGGGGACAGGAGTGTCCTTGGCCAGGTATGGGGCTGAGACTCTGAGAAAGGCTGATCCACTTTGCTCTGGAGTGGGTCCCTCTGCTCTCAGCTGTGTCAGGCTGATTTTCAGGAGAACACAGTGACTGCCCTTGATCTCAGGAAGGGCAACTGAAGACAGATGGAGTGACAAAGCGGCTCCCTTCACTTTTCACTGAGTTCCAGCCAATGCTCTTGTACTGCACACTTCTCTGTTCTCTCTGGGCACAGCAGGAAACCCTCAAACTGCCTTTGGCCATCACTGTTCCTTAGTCCTGGACAGGAGATGCTGCCAAGCTCCTCTGTGTTGGGAGCAGTTTGGGCTAAGTCCAACCCCAGGACTGGACCTAGTCCCTGTTCCCATTGCTGCAGAGCAGAGCTAATCCCTCAGTATCCATGGGAAGAGCCTCTGCTCTTCACAGCAACATGAGCCAAACCCCAGCAGAGCTCCAGGCATAGTGCTGCAGAATGTTCCATGTGGCCCTGCAGTGTCACACTGGCCACTTGGTCACATGAGGCCTCAGTTTTACAAAGCACTTTTGGCTCTGTGGGCCCCACTGTGTCTGTTCTGCTGGTGAGCAGGGTCAGCACTTGAGAAAAGTAAAATTAGTTGGCACAGAGTGGCAGGGCTGAGAGAAAGGGCTTGGACATTGGTCAGAAACGTCTCCCCTGACTTCTTACTCTGTCCTCCTCGAACAGCTCCCCATTTCCAGAGACAGCAAATGTCCAACAGCAGCTCCATCAGCCACTTCCTCCTGCTGGCACTGGCAGACAGGCGGCAGCTGCAGCTCCTGCTCTTCTGCCTCTTCCTGGGCATCTCCCTGGCTGCCCTCCTGGGCAACGGCCTCGTCATCGCTGCTGTCGCCTGTGGCCACCACCTGCACAGCCCCATGTTCTTCTTCCTGCTCCTCAACCTGGCCCTCAGCGACCTGGGCTCCATCTGCACCACTGTCCCCAAAGCCATGCACAATTCCCTCTGGGACACCAGGACACCAGGACTATGAAGGATGTGCTGCACAGGTGTTTTTTCTTTGCCTTTTTCATTTCAGCAGAATTTTCCTTCCTGACCATCATGTGCTACAACCGCTATGTGCCCATCTGCAAACCCCTGCACTACGGGACCCTCCTGGGCAGCAGCGCTTGTGCCCACATGGCAGCAGCTGCCTGGGCCAGTGCCTTCTCAATGCTCTCATGCACACAGCCAATACATTTTCCCTGACGCTGTGCCATGGCAATGCCCTGAGCCAGTTCTACTGTGAAATCCCACACATTCTCAAGCTCTCCTGCTCCAAATCCTACCTCAGGACACTTGAGCTTCATGCTGTTAGTGTCTGTGTAGCTTCTGGTTGTTTTGTGTTCATTGTTTTCTCCTTTGTGCAGGTCTTCAGGGCTGTGCTGAGGATCCTCTCTCAGCAGGGACGGCACAAAGCCTTTTCCACCTGCTGCCCTCACCTGGTCGTGGTCTCCCTGTTTCTCAGCACTGGTACATTTGCCTACCTGAAGCCCCCTTCCATCTCCTCCCCACCCCTGGATCTGGCCCTGTCAGTTCTGTACTCGGTGGTGCCTCCAGCCCTGAAAACCCCTCATCTACAGCCTGAAGAACCAGGAGCTCAAGGCTGCAGTGTGGACACTGATCACTGGACTATTTCAGAAGCATTAAACTGCTTGACAGTTTCTGCAAATCATTTGTAATAAAAGTCATCTTTGATAGTTCTTGATTTGCTTGAGGGTTTTTAAATCTGTGTTTTAGTTTTCAATGATGTTCACAAAGCAAAACCATTGTTTGTTCAATTTCTTGATTTGCTTCTCTTTACCTTCTCTGTGGTCAAAGACTGTGTCAATGACGAGGTGGGCTCTCAGTGGCTTTAAACAAAATAAAGGATCTCCCAACAAAGTTTTCACCTGAGCACCTGTCCTGGTTTGGAGTAAATTAGGGAAGAACCTCCAAAAGGAGTCCCCTAAACCAAACCTCCACCACCCCTTCCTCCCTCCAGCCCTGGGTTCGGAAAGGAAAATACCTTGGAGGAAAGTGGAAAAACCGGTTTATTGACAAAAAAATACACTCCCCAACACCGAATAGTGGGAAAAGATGGTTACTGTGATGAGGAGGGTGCTGACGCGTCTGTTGCAAGCCCCGGGACTTCTCCAACTTCTCAGGTCAGGTCAGGTCCAGAGCTGGTTCAAACCTTGGGGGCGGGGGGAGAAAGGAAGGAGGGAAAAAAAAAAACCAAACAGAAGCAGGGGGGGGGGGTGGGGGGAAGAAAAACGGCGGCAGGGGCAGCCGGAGGCAAAAGCAGCCGGAGGCAAAAGCAGCCGAGCTAGCTAAAAGCCAGAGCCGAAAGCAGCCAAGAAGGAAAAAACAGGCAGGAACTGCAGGCTCCCGCCCAAGAGGGCGGGATTCAGCTGCGAGACATAACAACATATCCAAGATATGGGATGGATATATGGGATAGGAGGCAGCTCAACCCAGAACAGCACCCCATTTTGTTCCCTTCTCTACAGCTGCAGCAGCAACGTCTGTGTGCAGAGCTGGGGGCAGATCAGGGCTGGCACAGCAGCTGTGTCCAGGAGCAGCAGCCCTTGGTGTTGGCAGTGCTGCTCCCGTGGCCCTGCCCCGCTGCCCTCCTGGCCCTGGTGTTGCTGTAGAGCCTGAGTGCTCTCGGGGCCGGGCACAGGGCTGGGGGTGGCAGTGCCGGGGCTGCAGCAGGGACAGGCCATGGGCACTGCTGGGGCAGCGCTGACGCCTCAGGGCAGGGCCTGGGGCTCCAGCCTCCTTGCCCAGGCTCTCTCCAGAACACGCCCAGGCCAATGCCAGCACAGCAAAGCCCCGTGAGCAGCCCCAGGCTGGCCATGGGCAGGCTGAGGCAAACAGCATCACACCATAGGAATGTCCCTTGGGGAACAGGATCATCCTACAGGTGGTTCAGGAATTGTCTGCAGGCTGCTGCAGTGTCTTATGTGTTCCCTTGCCAGAGGCACCACATCCCAGGGGCCACATCTGGGCTGGTGTGCCTGGCTCTGGGGCTCCCTGTTCTGGGCAATGAGGAGGGGCTGGAGTGGTTCTGCAGGACTGACATGATGGCCTTTGGGGCTGTGTGGAGAAGCTGAGGGACCTGGGGCTGCTGGACCTTCAGAAGAGGAGGCCCAGAGCTCATCCCTCAACTGTGAAAGAATGGTTTCAGAGAATTACAGAATCAACCAGGTTGGAGAAAATCTTGGAGGTCATCAAGTCCAACCTGTGCCCTGACACCACCTTGTCTGCCAGGAGCCTCCTCTTCTCCAGGATAAACAACCCCAGCTCCTTCAGCTGCTCCTCACAGGACTTGTGTTCCAGACCCCTCACCAGCCCTGTTGCCCTTCTCTGGACATGCTCCAGCCTCTCCATGTCCTTCATAATTTGGGGGGCCCAGAACTGGACACAGCACTGGAGGTGCTGCCCAAACAGTGCCAAGCACCGGGGAAGAATCACTGCTCTGGTCCTGCTGGCCACACCATTCTGACCCAGGCCAGGTGCCATTGGCCTTCTTGGCCACCTGGGCACACTGCTGCCTCATGTCCAGCCTGCAGTCCATCAGTGTCCCAAGTCCCTTTCTGCCTGGCTGCTGTCCAGCCACTCTGCCCCCAGCCTGTAGCACTGCAGGGGTTGTTGTGGCCACAACCTGGCCCTTTGCCTTGTTAACCCTCCCATTGTTGGATGTGGGCCCTGGATCCAGCCTGTCCAGGTCCCTCTGCAGAGCCCTCCTACCCTCCAGCAGACCCACACTCACACCCAGCTTGGTGTCATCTGCGAAGTTGCTGATGTGGCCTCAATCCCCTAGCATCCAGACCATCAGTGCAGATACTGAATCCACCTGGCTGGGTCTGATCCCTCGGCCATCCTGTCAGCGCCATATGATGGCCCTCAAAGTGATCTGTTCCATAACCTTGCCAAGCACCAAGGTCAGGCTGACAGGCCTGGCATTTCCCCAGATCTTCCATGCAGCTCTTCTTGGGGATGGGCTCACATTGGCCCCTCCAGTCCTCTGGGACCTCCCTGCTGAGCCAAGACTGATGAGAAATGATGGGGTGCAGCTTGGGGAACTCATCCACCAGCTCCCTCATGCCCCTAGGATGGATTCCCTCTGGTCCCAGAGACACCTCTGAACATCTGAGTGGCTCAGCAGGTCAGCAGCTGCTTCCTCCTGGATTACAGGGGGGCTGTTGTGCTCCCTGTGCTCATCTACCAGCTCAGGAGAACACTTGTCCATGGGACAACCTGTCTGATTGTTGAAAACTGAGGCAAAGAAGGCGTTAAGTACCTCAGCCTTTTCCTCATCTTTGGTAACCATATCCCCCTTTATAAGAAATGGAGGTTGTCCTTACCCCTCATTTTGCTATTAATGTATTGACAAAATCATTTTGGTATCCTTTATAGAAGCAGCCAGGTTAAATCCTAATTGAGCTTTCACCTCTCTAATTTTCTTTCTGGATGACCTACCAACATCCTTAAACAATTCCTGAGTTGCCTGACTTTCTGTCACAAAGGGATGCAACCTCTTTTTTTCCCCTGAATTCCTACAAAAGCTCCATGCCGAACAGGCCAGTCATTTTCCTCATTGCCTCATCTTTTGACACTATGGGACAGGCTGCTCCTTTCCCCTTAAGATTCCTTCATTGAATTGTGTCCATCCTTGTTGGACTCCTTTGCTTTTAAGGGCTGTTTCCCTTAAAAAAAAATCAGTACATGGTCTGGCACTCCTCAAATCTGCATCCTGAATGGGCCAAAGTCTGCCCTCCATAATTGCAGTGTAGAAGTTTTGTTGATGTCCCTCCTTTCACAGAACATTGGAAATTTGATTATTCATGATCACTGTATCCCAGGCAGCCACCAACCACCACATATCCTACCAGCCCTTCTCTGTGAACAGAAGTAGAAAGAGCTTTTCTTGGGAGTGGGAGTGTTAACAAAATTTTGTTAAAATAAAAAACTCCTTAACACCAATTAAGAAACAGCATTCTTTATTCAGCTAGATGCTCTGAGGGACAGCTCCTTCCAGAGCTGTGCTTGTTAGGTACAGGAAAATTTCTGTTTATATTCTGTATTTTGGATGCATGCTCATTGACTGTCCTGGACTGAACATTCCTCTGGTAATTATTTCCCTGAAATAATTATTATATTTTCCCTCCCCTTTTGCATGCATTCTTCTGTTGTGGGGTCTCTGGTGTCCCTTTTGGTCACATACCGCAATGTTTCAGTCCAATGTGGCTGAGCTGTCAGGCCACTGAGTCTGGTGAATCTCCAGTTCCTCTTCTTCCCAATGGGCTTTGTGTGATTCCCATAGGCCAGTGCTTTTGGAGAACAAGCATTATGTTAGCTCTTCACGTATAGACCATTTATCATCTGGTAACATGAGGACACAGAGTTGGCTTATGACATCACAGAGTGGGTTATGTTAGGTCATCGAGCAGCTACAACATCATGGGCCATCTCTGTGACACCACAGAACACGTGCCACATCACAGGGCAGAGGTCTGACATCACAGAGCAGGCCATGACATCACAGAGTTGGCTGTGACATCAGAGACCAACTGCATGACATCACAGAGCAGACTGTGACATCACAGGGGGACTGTGTGACATCACAGGAGGGGGTCTGTGTGAGGTCACTGGGTTGGTCACTCTGCCCCAGCCCCCCTCATAGTTTCTCTCCCCTACAGAAGTCCAATGCTGTTCATGTCTGGAAGTGTTCCCTGTCCCCTGGTACCCCCCCAGTACACCTGGAGCCACAGCCTCCACCAAAGGATGTTCTACAGGATCCACCCCAGAGCCTGACACAGGGATAAGGGCTGGGCCGTGTGACCAGGACATCCAGCATGTGGGTTATCCAGGTCACTGTGGTCTGGGTTGGCTTCCCCAGGGCCGGAAAAATGTCTGGCAGCTGCAGCAGGGTAAGGGAAGGGCTCCAAAGTGGGGCTGGAGCCCTTGGGCTGTGAGGACAGGTTGAGGGAGCTGGGCTTGTCCAGCCCCTAGCAGGGAAGGCTGAGGGGCTCTCCATCCCAGCCTGGCAGTGCCACCCAGGAGGTGATGGAGAGCACAGAGCCAGGCTCTTCACCGGGGGGCCTGGTGGGAGACAGAAGACAGTAGGTAGAAGGTGAATGAGAGAAGATTAGACAGGACATGTCAAAAAACTTTGTTCCCATGGGCTCAGCCAGGTTCTGAGATGTTGCCCCCTCTCTTTCCTTTGGGATTATCCAATCCAGAATAAATCAAGCCTTGAACCACTTGGTCTGACCGAGTTTCTGACAGGTTGGGCTGCTGACTTGCTAAGGTCCATTCCAACCTCAGCTCTCTGATGATCCCAGGATGATATTGGTCCCTATTTCAGCCTGGAGCAGGGCAGCTGTTTATGGGACAGGAGGCCTGCGGGGCTGTAGGGATCCTGCAGTTTGTGAGGTGCATGAGCACATCTCATTAGCTGGGGCATTTGTGACTTTTAAAAAATTGGAAAAGTGTTACCTCCAGTAAAGATCTGGAATTCCCTGAAGTGTACTTGGGGCAAGAGAAGAAATACTGATCTTCCCCTCTACATCTATTGCCACTATACTGTCTATTATTTTATGTCCCTCTTCATTCGGGTGTTTCCACCTGCCCAGTTTAAATGGCCATGTCTAAGGACATCTCACTAGAGGAGCAGGATGTAAGTCCTTCCCATTGCTCACAGATTTCCTCCTCTAGTTCCTCTCCTGGCAATCCAATGCAACTCCCTTGACTGGTTTCATGCTTTGAGCTCCAGGGAGTTGCCCAGTATTTCAGAAGTTTATGTAAAATACCATTTGACATCTTAATTGTGTTTCTATTTGTCTAAAATTCTTCTGGTATGGAAATCCCTGGTGGATGGTGGACATGTCAGATGCTGCTGGAGCATCATAAGGAGCTTAGGAAAGTCTTTGCTCTTTTATAAGTCATATCATGTTTACTTTTTTTATGTTGGCAATGAAGAAAAAGTTTCTGTGCCTCTGACTCCCATCAGTTCCACAAAGGACACAAACCTGGTGACCTGTGGTTCCCACTTGCACCTCCTTCCATACCCATAGCAGAGCTCCCTTGTCCCAGATGATCCCTGGCAATGCAGGGATGAAGGGAACAGGACAGGCTGTGGGGATCAGGGGCAGGGCACGGCCAGGGATTTGGGGTGGTTGTGAGCCCAGGGCAGGACCTGGCCCTTGGCCTTGCTGAACCTCATCCAATTGTCCTGGGCCCATGGCTCCAGCCTCTCTAGATCCCTCTGCAGAGCTTCCTGCCCTCCAGCACAGCCATACTCCCACCCAGCTTGGGGTCACTGGGATCTGACTGATGGTGCCCTCAATGCCGTCATCCAGATCATCCATCAAGATATTTACTCACCTGGCCCCAATCCTGAGCCATGGGGACAGCCCTGGATGTGACTCCATTCTTCAGATGCTCTGAGTGCCAGGGGCTGGATGAGGGAAATGGTGGGGTGGGGACAGGGACAAAGTCGGATCGATTGTCAGCCATGAAGGGTCTTGATTTTCAGGTCTATTGAGACTGCATGAGGAAGTGCTGGGGATCAATATCAGCTGGGGATTGCTGATATCAATCTCTCAACAGGAAAAAAAAAAAACTAATCAGGACAAAACTATTTTCTTTTCCTTGTTTTCAATATACTATAATCACTTTGAGTACACTTCTGAAATCTGTCTAATAAACCACAGAAGAATTGAAGACTGGAGTTATTCCCATGGGCTTGTCTCTTTTGGGTGTTTTGAACAAATGTTAATGAGACTTTTCAATTAATTTCTCAACTGAAGAGCTCAAGAAAAAAGAGGCCTACTTTTACTGAAAACAAGTAAAATTCATCAGCAACCTGCAAGTGGCTGAGGATCCATCCTCATCAGAGCAGCAATGAACAGAAATGGGCACAGCTTTGTGGCTGCCCCAGCTCTGGGATGGGCCCTGGGCCTGGAGCAGGAACAGCTGCTGAGGGCCCCAAGGCCGGGGCTGTTGTGCTGGCCTGGGCAGGTGGGATGGCAGCAGGGGCTGCAGAGCTCTCAGGATCTCCTGGAGAGGAGAGCAGGGCACACAGGGAGCCTTCTTTTCCCTTGGCCCAGCACCTTCCCCATGGCCGGGGCTGAGCCCTCTCTGAGCTGCAGCTGCTGCTGTGCCCTTGCCAGGGGCTGAGGCCGTGGGGCCCCTGCCCAGAGCAGCCTGCCCTGAGCAGAGCTGTGGGGCCAGAGCCGGCTGGGCTGGGCTGGGGAGAGGCCCTTGGTGCTGCACAGAGCTCAGGGCAGCTGGCAGAGCTGGCAGGGAGCTGGGCTGGGCTCAGAGAGCCTGGCACAGAAACCATCAGTGTCCATCTCAGCCTGTGGGAGCGTGCAGGGGCCAAGAAAAGCATCCCAGTGTCCAAAAGTTGTCTATATGGGAGCTGAGCTTGTGACCCCTTGAGCCCTCTCAACTGTTGGGGCTGCACCTCCAGCTCCAGAGGAGATGTGACAGATGAGAGCAGATACAAATAATTCCTGCTGGATTCTGTATTGGTTTTGCTTCTACAGGTGACCTGGATCATTATGTAGATGAGGTGTTTTGTGTCAGATAACACTGTCAGAGTGATAAGAGTAATGTTTCTCATCTGAAAATAGTATTTCATGCATTATTCACAATGAGAAATAAAAGACACCCATGACCAAAAGAGCATCTTCGGAGGAAGAGACTCATTGATGTTCCAGTAGTCAAACGTGCTGAAATACTTTTGTCAGGGCTTCCTTGATGTGAGAAGTGACCACCAGATGCCAAGGTCAGCCAGAGCTCTCTGTTTTGGCCACTTTTCTCTGGGAGAACCCTTGCAAATCGGGAATTTTTCAGGGGGAGTATCAATTTTGGCTGTGGGCACCCAGAAAGAAGGAGGGTTATTTTCCATAGGAAGGAAAGCAATGAGGCCCAGTTCTCCAGGGGTTGACAGAAGGAAGCTCTTCACATTCCAAGATCAGCTGGACTTGTCAGGAGGCCTCTGGGAGGCCAAACCATCCAGATCTGTTCCATGTTCCCTTGCTTCCATGAGGCCCAGCAGGGTTACAGTGGCCCTTTGGTTCTGTGGGGCCCTGCAGTGTCACCATGGTCTCCATGATTCCCTGGGGCCTTGCAATACCACAATGGTCTCCATGGATCCACAGTGGCCCACAAGATCACAATGGCCCTTTGGTTCCACAAGGCCCTGTAATGCCACAATGACCTCTTGGTTCCACCAAGCTCTGCTGCTTCACACTGGCCCCTTGGGACCATGCAGCCCAACAATGCCACAGTGATCCCCTTGGTTCCGCAGAATCCTCACTGTGTCACAATGATCACTTGGATCCATGAGGCCCTGGAGTGTCACCGTGGTCTCCACTTGAAGGAAAGCAGGCAGCTCCCGTGTTTCTGGGGCTGATGAATGGCAGCCATCAGAGGCTAAGGCCATCAGAGCTGTTTGTCTTGGCAGCTTTCATCTGGGAGCAACAGAATAAATACCTTGGATTCGCTGTCTTGGATATATGGAATTTTGGGGCTCAGAATGCAAATTTCAGCCATGAGTGCCTGGATGAGAAGGCCAGTTCTTCCACAGAGCAAGGAAAGCACTAACATGTGATGCCAGAAGAGTGTTACTTATATGCAGTTGTTACATGTGCATTACAATTTACTCATTACCATAAAACCAACCCCAAGTTCCCAGATTCGTTCCTTGTTTTGTCTGTCACTGCACTTTTGAACCTGATGTCTTCTACTTGTCTCACAACAATCCTCGCTGAGAAAGCAGGCCCTGCATACCTTGTTCTTGTGCTAAAAATTCATAGGCACAGTAAAAATGGAAATAAATCTTTTGGTTTCAAGCGCAAGGCTCTGTGCCCAGGCTGAGGCAGGCAGGATGCAGAGCTGTCAGCAAAGGAAGAGGCCAGCCAGGTGGGGAGCCGAGGGTAACGACTGCCTGCAAGGACAGAGGCGCAGGGCATGGACACCGTGCCTCGAAATGCTCTAAATCACCTAGGGGGTGGCAGAATGAGAGGGCTTTGTTGAAATTTTGTGTTAGTCATTAAATCGGTTTCGTCAGGCATGCAGGACAAGGGCTGCAAGAGCCATCCAGCTCAGCTACGGGGCTGCGGGCTTGCCCTAGTTCTGGGATGGTAGCGGAACGCCAGGTCTACCCCGCTCCAGGGCCAGCCATGGCCAGCGGTGGTGCAGGGAATTGTCAGCCTGGCGCCGCTGCAGCACCCGGTCACCGGATGAAAAGTTCTACTGCGCTCCAGGGCAAGTCTCGGGATGTCAGGTCTAGCCCGCACCAGGGCCAAGCACGGCCGCCAGTCCCGCCCAGAGGCGTGGCGTGTTGCCGCAGAATCGGTGGCGGTGATGATGCGAACAGGTCTACCCCACTCCGGGGCCCGGCGCAGCAGTGGCACCCGGTCGCCGGGCGAACAGGACTACCCCGCTCAGGCGGGACTGTCGGATTATCGCGGTGGCCGGGTAGACCGTCTGTCCTGGCCGGCCCCGGAAGTTCACCAAGGAGTCACTGTTCTCAGCTGTCTCCAGTTACGTCACGATCGAGGGCGGCGTGCGCCGCAGCGACCTCTCGGTGACCGTCCACTGGACGTCTTGGTGGCCGGGGGCGGCTCGAGAGAACGGCACATCCGGTTGGGGCTCTCTCTGCGCGGTGCTCAAGACTGCTTCTTTCCCAAGAAGCCCTGAGGATGGGGCCCAGTTTGGCCGGGGTGGCGGCACCCCGTCGACCCCTCCACCCAAGGCACGTGTTGTTAGTGTTGTCCCCCTTCCTCAGCCCAAAGCTGGGGACCCGCTGAGCGGGCGGAATCTTGAGTCAGCTGGTGGTCGGCCGCCGTGGCTGGGCCCGCCTTAGCCTTGCAGAGCCCCAAAACCCGACAGGGAGCCAAAAGAAATGTCGCGGGCGGGGCGGCGGCGCCTCGCCCTCCCCTCGGTCGTGTCCGGCACGATCAAGCCGTGGTGTCGGGCCTGCCCCGCTCTCGGCGGCTGCCAGCGGGTTGGGTTTTTTTTCAAGTGGGGTCCATTTTCTTTTTAGGCCTGCAGGGGCGGAGTGGGTGACCCCATGCCCAGCCTGGCTT
>NW_027077167.1:46546-94953 GCF_009819655.1 Sylvia atricapilla | reverse complement strand
GACCCCGAGTGACCCTGAGTGACCTGAGTGACCCCGAGTGACCCCTGAGTGACCCCGAGTGACCCTGAGTGACCCTGAGTGACCCCGAGTGACCCTGAGTGACTGTGAGTGACCCTGAGTGACCCTGAGTGACCCCGAGTGACCCTGAGTGACCGCGAGTGACCCTGAGTGACTGTGAGTGACCCCGAGTGACCCCGAGTGACCCTGAGTGACCCTGAGTGACCCCGAGTGACCCTGAGTGACTGTGAGTGACCCTGAGTGACCCTGAGTGACCCCGAGTGACCCTGAGTGACCCTGAGTGACCCCGAGTGACCCCGAATGACCCCGAATGACTGCGAGTGACCTGAATGTCCCCAAGTGACCCTGTGTGGCCCTGAGTGCCCACGAGTGACCACGAGTGACCACGAGTGACCACAAGTGACCGTGAGTGACCCCAAGTGCCCCATGGTGGCCTCAAATGACCCCAAATGACCCCGAGTGTCCCCAAACACTCGTGAGTGACTGTGAGTGACCCCGAGTGACCCTGAGTGACCGTGTGTGACCCCAAATGACCATGAATGACTGCGAGTGACCGTGGGTGAACCCAAATTGCCGTGAGTGACCACAAGTGACCCCAAATGGCTCCGAGTGACCCCAAATGACCCTGCATGACCCCGAGTGACCCTGAGTGACTATGAGTGACCCCGAGTGACCCAAATGACCCTGCATGACCCCGAGTGACCGTGAATGACTATGAGTGACCCTGAGTGACCCCAAATGACCCTGCATGACCCCGAGTGACCATGAGTGACTATGAGTGACCCCAAATGACCCTGCATGACCCTGAGTGACCGTGAGTGACTATGAGTGACCCCGAGTGACCCCAAATGGCCCTGCATGACCCCGAGAGACCATGAGTGACCCCAAATGACCCTGCATGACTGCGAGTGACCCCCAAATGACCCCGGGTGTCCCCAAACGCTTGTGAGTGACTGTGAGTGACCCCAAGTGACCCCAAATGACCCTACATGACCACGGGTGACCCCAAATGACCCCGGGTGTCCCCGAGTGACCCCTTGCCCCGGCCGTGCCCCGCAGGGCGCCTCGTCCAGCCTGGTGGTGAAGTTCGCGGACACGGAGAAGGAGCGGGGGCTGCGGAGGATGCAGCAGGTGGCCACTCAGCTGGGAATGTTCAGCCCCATCGCCCTCCAGTTCGGAGCCTACAGCGCCTACACACAGGCGGTATGGGACATTGGGGACACTGGGGACATTGGGGACATTGAGGACACTGGGTCACCACTCAGCTGGGAATGTTCAGCCCCATCGCCCTCCAGTTTGGAGCCTACAGCGCCTACACACAGGCGGTATGGGGACATTGGGGTCATTGGGGACATTGGGGACATTGGGGACACTGGGGACATTGGGGACATCGGGGACATCCTGGGGACATTGGGGACACTGGGAACACTGGGGACATTGGGGTCACCACTCAGCTGGGAATGTTCAGCCCCATCGCCCTCCAGTTCGGAGCCTACAGCGCCTACACACAGGCGGTATGGGGACATTGGGGACATTGGGGACATTGGGGACATTGGGGACATTGGGGACACTGGGGACATTGGGGTCATTGGGGACAGTGGGGACATTGGGGACATTGGGGTCACCACTCAGCTGGGAATGTTCAGCCCCATCGCCCTCCAGTTCGGAGCCTACAGCGCCTACACACAGGCGGTATGGGGACATTGGGGTCATTGGGGACATTGGGGACACTGGGGACACTGGGGACATTGGGGACAGTGGGGACGTTGGGGACATTGCGGTCACCACTCAGCTGGGAATGTTCAGCCCCATCGCCCTCCAGTTCGGAGCCTACAGCGCCTACACACAGGCGGTATGGGACACTGGGGACACTGGGGACATTGGGACATTGGGGACATTGGGGACATTGGGGACACTGGGGTCTTTGGGGTCATTGGGGACACTGGGGACATGGGGACACTGGGGACATTGGGTCATTGGGGACATGGGGACACTGGGGTCATTGGGGACACTGGGGACACTGGGGACACTGGGGACACTGGGGTCATTGGGGTCATTGGGGACACTGGGGACATTGGGGACATGGGGTCATTGGGGACACTGGGGACACTGGGGACATGGGGGGACACTGGGGACACTGGGGACACTGGGGACACTGGGGACATTGGGGACATTGGGGTCATTGGGGACATTGGGGTCATTGGGGTCATTGGGGACACTGGGGACATTGGGGACACTGGGGACACTGGGGTCATTGGGGACACTGGGGACATCCTGGGGACATGGGGATACCCCTGGGGACACTGGGGACACTGGGGACATTGGGGACACTGGGGACACTGGGGACATTGGGGACATTGGGGTCACTGGGGACATTGGGGACACTGGGGACATTGGGGACATTGGGGTCACTGGGGACATTGGGGACACTGGGGACATTGGGGACATTGGGGACATTGGCGTCATTGGGGTCACTGGAGACACTGGGGACACTGGGAACATTGGGGACATTGGGGACACTGGGGACATTGGGGTCATTGGGGACACTGGGGACATTGGGGACACTGGGGACACTGGGATCATTTGGGTCATTGGGGACACTGGGGACATTGGGGACACTGGGGGGATCAAGGGGAAGAGGTGGGACCCCCCCAAAATCCAGCCTGAGCTGTTCGGGGTGATGGGTGACGGGTGACAGAGGGGACAGTAACTGGCGTGACATTCAGGGTGAGGTGACAGTCCCAAATCCTGTGATGGGACATCCATGGGGAGACCATGTCTCCCTGTCCCTGGGTGTTGGTGGCACTGCGGTGACACCCCTGGGAGCCCATGACCCCATGTCCCCAGTGTTGGTGGCACCGGGGCAGTGGTGACAGTGGCCCTGGGTGGTGGTGACAGTGGCACCGGGGCAGTGGTGACAGTGGCCCTGGGTGGTGGTGACAGTGGCCCTGGGGGATGGTGACAGTGGCACTGGGGTGGGGGGGTGGGTGTGGTGGCCCTGGTGGCCCGGGGTGACAGACACAGTGTCCCCACAGCTGATGCAGCAGCAGGCCGCCCTGGTGGCACTGGGGGGGGGTGATGTTCGTGGCCCTGGGGCAGTGGTGACAGTGGCACTGGGGCAGTGGTGTTGGTGGCACTGGGGCAGTGGTGTTGGTGGCCCTGGTGACCCAGCGGTGACAGAGGTGTCCCCACAGCTGATGCAGCAGCAAGCCGCCCTGGTGCCACTGGGGCAGTGATGACAGTGGCACTGGGGCAGTGGTGTTGGTGGCCCTGGGGCAGTGGTGACAGTGGCACTGGGGCAGTGATGACAGTGGCACTGGGGCAGTGGTGTTGGTGGCCCTGGGGCAGTGGTGACAGTGGCACTGGGGCAGTGGTGACAGTGGCACTGGGGGGTGGTGTTGGTGGCCCTGGTGGCCCAAGGTGACAGGGCTGTCCCCACAGCTGATGCAGCAGCAGGCCGCCCTGGTGGCCCTGGGGCAGTGGTGACAGTGGCACTGGGGCAGTGGTGACAGTGGCCCTGGGGCAGTGGTGACAGTGGCACTAGGGGTATGGGTGTGGTGGCCCGAGGTGACAGGGCTGTCCCCACAGCTGATGCAGCAGCAGGCCGCCCTGGTGGCACTGGGGGGGTGGCATTGGTGGCCCTGGTGGCCCAGGGTGACAGACACAGTGTCCCCACAGCTGATGCAGCAGCAGGCCGCCCTGGTGGCACTGGGGGGGTGGCATTGGTGGCCCTGGTGGCCCAGGGTGACAGACACAGTGTCCCCACAGCTGATGCAGCAGCAGGCCGCCCTGGTGGCCCTGGGGGGGTGGCATTGGTGGCCCTGGTGGCCCAGGGTGACAGGGCTGTCCCCACAGCTGATGCAGCAGCAGGCCGCCCTGGTGGCACTGGGGGGGTGGTGTTGGTGGCCCTGGTGGCCCAAGGTGACAGGGCTGTCCCCACAGCTGATGCAGCAGCAGGCCGCCCTGGTGGCCCTGGGGCAGTGGTGACAGTGGCACCGGGGCAGTGATGTTGGTGGCCCTGGGGCAGTGGTGACAGTGGCACTGGGGGGGTGGCATTGGTGGCCCTGGTGGCCCGAGGTGACAGACACAGTGTCCCCACAGCTGATGCAGCAGCAGGCCGCCCTGGTGGCCCTGGGGCAGTGGTGACAGTGGCACTGGGGCAGTGGTGACAGTGGCACTGGGGGGTGGCATTGGTGGCCCTGGTGGCCCAGGGTGACAGACACAGTGTCCCCACAGCTGATGCAGCAGCAGGCCGCCCTGGTGGCACTGGGGCAGTGGTGACAGTGGCCCTGGGGCAGTGGTGACAGTGGCCCTGGGGCAGTGGTGACAGTGGCACTAGGGGTATGGGTGTGGTGACCCAGCGGTGACAGAGGTGTCCCCACAGCTGATGCAGCAGCAGGCCGCCCTGGTGGCACTGGGTGGTGATGTTGGTGGCACTGGGGCAGTGGTGACAGTGGCACTGGGGCAATGATGACAGTGGCACTGGGGGGGGGGGTGGTGACAGTGGCACTGGGGCAGTGGTGACAGTGGCACTGGGGCAGTGGTGACAGTGGCCCTGGGGCAGTGGTGACAGTGGCACTAGGGGGATGGGTGTGGTGGCCCGAGGTGACAGGGCTGTCCCCACAGCTGATGCAGCAGCAGGCCGCCCTGGTGGCCCTGGGGCAGTGATGACAGTGGCACTGGGGCAGTGGTGACAGTGGCACTGGGGCAGTGGTGTTGGTGGCCCTGGGGGGGTGGCATTGGTGGCCCTGGTGGCCCGAGGTGACAGACACAGTGTCCCCACAGCTGATGCAGCAGCAGGCCGCCCTGGTGGCACTGGGGGGGTGGCGTTGGTGGCCCTGGTGGCCCAGGGTGACAGACACAGTGTCCCCACAGCTGATGCAGCAGCAGGCCGCCCTGGTGGCCGCGCACTCGGCATACCTCAGCCCCATGGCCACCATGGCCGTGCAGATGCAGCACATGGGCACCGTCAACCCCAACGGCATCATCGCCACACCCCTGCCACCGTCCTCAGGTAACGGGACACCGACGGGGACAGGGACAGGGGGACGGGGGACATGGGGTATGGGGACAGGGACACGAGGTTGGGAACACTGGGTTGGGGCTGACCTGGCTGTGACCTGGGGTTGTCCCACGGCTGAACCTTGGGGGCCCTGGCTCTGACCCACGGGTGACCCCGCAGTGTAACCCATGGGTGACCCCCCGGCTGTGACCCACGGGTGACCCCCACGGAGTTACCCATGGGTGACCCATGGCTGTGACTCCTGTCTGTGCCCCCTGGCTCTGACCCACGGGTGACCCCTGGCTGTGACCCACGGGTGACTCCACAGTTCTGACCCACGGGTGACCCCTGGCTGTGCCCCCTGGGTTACCCACGGGTGACCGTGGTGTGACCTCATTGGTGACCCCGTGGTGTGACCCCTGGATAACCCATGGCTGTGACCCATGGGTGACCCTGCGATGTGACCCCTGTGTGCCCCCTGGGTGCCCCCTGTGTGACCCCTGTGTGTCCCCAGGTACCAGCACGCCCCCGGCCATGGCTGTGCCCCTGTGTGACCCTGTGTGACCCCTGTGTGACCCTGTGTGCCCCCTGTGTGACCCCTGTGTGACCCTGTGTGACCCCTGTGTGACCCTGTGTGACCCCTGTGTGACCCGGTGACCCCTGTGTGTCCCCAGGTACCAGCACGCCCCCGGCCATGGCTGTGACCCTGTGTGACCCCTGTGTGACCCTGTGTGACCCCTGTGTGACCCTGTGTGACCCCTGTGTGACCCCCGGTGTCCCCTGTGTGTCCCCAGGTACCAGCACGCCCCCGGCCATGGCTGTGCCCCCTGTGTGCCCCCTGTGTGACCCCTGTGTGACCCCCGGTGTCCCCTGTGTGTCCCCAGGTACCAGCACGCCCCCGGCCATGGCTGTGCCCCCTGTGTGCCCCCTGTGTGACCCCTGTGTGCCCCCTGTGTGACCCTGTGTGACCCTGTGTGACCCCTGTGTGACCCTGTGTGACCCCTGTGTGACCCCTGTGTGACCCTGTGTGACCCTGTGTGACCCCTGTGTGACCCTGTGTGACCCCTGTGACCCCTGTGTGACCCTGTGTGCCCCCTGTGTGCCCCCTGTGTGACCCTGTGTGACCCCTGTGTGCCCCCTGTGTGCCCCCTGTGTGACCCTGTGTGACCCCTGTGTGACCCCGTGTGTCCCCGTGTCCCCAGGTACCAGCACGCCCCCGGCCATGGCTGTGACCCTGTGAGACCCCTGTGTGACCCCTGTGTGACCCTGTGTGACCCCTGTGTGCCCCCTGTGTGACCCTGTGTGACCCCGGTGTCCCCTGTGTGTCCCCAGGTACCAGCACGCCCCCGGCCATGGCTGTGACCCTGTGTGACCCCTGTGTGACCCCTGTGTGACCCTGTGTGACCCCTGTGTGCCCCCTGTGTGACCCCCGGTGTCCCCTGTGTGTCCCCAGGTACCAGCACGCCCCCGGCCATGGCTGTGCCCCCTGTGTGCCCCCTGTGTGACCCCTGTGTGCCCCCTGTGTGACCCTGTGTGACCCCTGTGTGACCCTGTGTGACCCCTGTGTGACCCCTGTGTGACCCTGTGTGACCCTGTGTGACCCTGTGTGACCCTGTGTGACCCTGTGTGACCCCTGTGTGACCCCGGTGTCCCCTGTGTGTCCCCAGGTACCAGCACGCCCCCGGCCATGGCTGTGACCCTGTGTGACCCCTGTGTGACCCTGTGTGACCCTGTGTGCCCCCTGTGTGACCCCGGTGTCCCCTGTGTGTCCCCAGGTACCAGCACGCCCCCGGCCATGGCTGTGACCCTGTGTGACCCCTGTGTGACCCCTGTGTGACCCTGTGTGACCCCTGTGTGACCCCGTGTGTCCCCGTGTCCCCAGGTACCAGCACGCCCCCGGCCATGGCTGTGACCCTGTGTGACCCCTGTGTGACCCCTGTGTGACCCCTGTGTGACCCTGTGTGACCCTGTGTGACCCCTGTGTGTCCCCAGGTACCAGCACGCCCCCGGCCATGGCTGTGACCCTGTGTGACCCCTGTGTGACCCCTGTGTGACCCTGTGTGACCCCTGTGTGACCCCGTGTGTCCCCGTGTCCCCAGGTACCAGCACGCCCCCGGCCATGGCTGTGACCCTGTGTGACCCCTGTGTGACCCCTGTGTGACCCTGTGTGACCCCTGTGTGACCCCTGTGTGACCCTGTGTGACCCCGGTGTCCCCTGTGTGTCCCCAGGTACCAGCACGCCCCCGGCCATGGCTGTGCCCCCTGTGTGACCCCTGTGTGACCCTGTGTGACCCCTGTGTGACCCTGTGTGACCCCCGGTGTCCCCTGTGTGTCCCCAGGTACCAGCACGCCCCCGGCCATGGCTGTGCCCCCTGTGTGACCCTGTGTGACCCTGTGTGACCCTGTGTGACCCCTGTGTGACCCCTGTGTGACCCTGTGTGACCCCTGTGACCCCTGTGTGACCCCAGGTACCAGCACGCCCCCGGCCATGGCTGTGCCCCCTGTGTGACCCCTGTGTGACCCCTGTGTGACCCCTGTGTGACCCCTGTGACCCCTGTGTGTCCCCAGGTACCAGCACGCCCCCGGCCATGGCTGTGCCCCCTGTGTGACCCTGTGTGACCCTGTGTGACCCTGTGTGACCCTGTGTGACCCCTGTGTGACCCTGTGTGACCCCCGGTGTCCCCTGTGTGTCCCCAGGTACCAGCACGCCCCCGGCCATGGCTGTGACCCTGTGTGCCCCCTGTGTGACCCCGGTGTCCCCTGTGTGTCCCCAGGTACCAGCACGCCCCCGGCCATGGCTGTGACCCCTGTGTGACCCCTGTGTGACCCCTGTGACCCCCGGGTGACCCCTGTGTGTCCCCAGGTACCAGCACGCCCCCGGCCATGGCTGTGACCCCTGTGTGACCCCTGTGTGCCCCCTGTGTGACCCCTGTGTGACCCTGTGTGACCCCTGTGTGTCCCCAGGTACCGGCACGCCCCCGGCCATGGCTGTGCCCCCTGTGTGCCCCCTGTGTGACCCCTGTGTGCCCCCTGTGTGACCCTGTGTGACCCCTGTGTGACCCTGTGTGACCCATGGATAACCCATGGCTGTGACCCTGTGTGACCCCTGTGTGACCCTGTGTGACCCTGTGTGCCCCCTGTGTGACCCCGGTGTCCCCTGTGTGTCCCCAGGTACCAGCACGCCCCCGGCCATGGCTGTGACCCTGTGTGACCCCTGTGTGACCCCTGTGTGACCCTGTGTGACCCCTGTGTGACCCCGTGTGACCCCGTGTCCCCTGGTACCAGCACGCCCCCGGCCATGGCTGTGACCCTGTGTGACCCCTGTGTGACCCCTGTGTGACCCCTGTGTGACCCTGTGTGACCCCCGGTGTCCCCTGTGTGTCCCCAGGTACCAGCACGCCCCCGGCCATGGCTGTGACCCTGTGTGACCCCTGTGTGACCCCTGTGTGACCCTGTGTGACCCCTGTGTGACCCCGTGTGTCCCCGTGTCCCCAGGTACCAGCACGCCCCCGGCCATGGCTGTGACCCTGTGTGACCCCTGTGTGACCCCTGTGTGACCCTGTGTGACCCCTGTGTGCCCCTGTGTGACCCCTGTGTGACCCCTGTGACCCCTGTGTGACCCCAGGTACCAGCACGCCCCCGGCCATGGCTGTGACCCCTGTGTGACCCCTGTGTGACCCTGTGTGACCCCTGTGTGACCCTGTGTGACCCCCGGTGTCCCCTGTGTGTCCCCAGGTACCAGCACGCCCCCGGCCATGGCTGTGCCCCCTGTGTGACCCTGTGTGACCCTGTGTGACCCTGTGTGACCCCTGTGTGACCCCTGTGTGACCCTGTGTGACCCCAGTGTCCCCTGTGTGTCCCCAGGTACCAGCACGCCCCCGGCCATGGCTGTGCCCCCTGTGTGACCCCTGTGTGACCCTGTGTGACCCCTGTGTGTCCCCAGGTACCGGCACGCCCCCGGCCATGGCTGTGACCCCTGTGTGACCCTGTGTGACCCTGTGTGCCCCCTGTGTGACCCCTGTGTGACCCCTGTGTGACCCCTGTGACCCCTGTGTGTCCCCAGGTACCAGCACGCCCCCGGCCATGGCTGTGCCCCCTGTGTGACCCCTGTGTGACCCCTGTGTGCCCCCTGTGTGACCCCTGTGTGACCCCTGTGTGACCCCGGTGTCCCCTGTGTGACCCCAGGTACCAGCACGCCCCCGGCCATGGCTGTGACCCCTGTGTGACCCCTGTGTGACCCTGTGTGACCCCTGTGACCCCTGTGTGTCCCCAGGTACCAGCACGCCCCCGGCCATGGCTGTGACCCCTGTGTGACCCCGGTGTCCCCTGTGTGTCCCCAGGTACCAGCACGCCCCCGGCCATGGCTGTGCCCCCTGTGTGACCCCTGTGTGACCCCTGTGTGCCCCCTGTGTGACCCCTGTGTGACCCCTGTGTGACCCCTGTGACCCCTGTGTGTCCCCAGGTACCAGCACGCCCCCGGCCATGGCTGTGCCCCCTGTGTGACCCCTGTGTGACCCCCGGTGTCCCCCTGTGTGTCCCCAGGTACCAGCACGCCCCCGGCCATGGCTGTGACCCTGTGTGACCCCTGTGTGACCCCTGTGTGACCCTGTGTGACCCCTGTGTGACCCCTGTGTGACCCTGTGTGACCCCCGGTGTCCCCTGTGTGTCCCCAGGTACCAGCACGCCCCCGGCCATGGCTGTGCCCCCTGTGTGACCCTGTGTGACCCCTGTGTGACCCCTGTGTGACCCCCGGTGTCCCCTGTGTGTCCCCAGGTACCAGCACGCCCCCGGCCATGGCTGTGACCCCTGTGTGACCCTGTGTGCCCCCTGTGTGACCCCGGTGTCCCCTGTGTGTCCCCAGGTACCAGCACGCCCCCGGCCATGGCTGTGCCCCCTGTGTGACCCCTGTGTGACCCCCGGTGTCCCCTGTGTGTCCCCAGGTACCAGCACGCCCCCGGCCATGGCTGTGCCCCCTGTGTGACCCTGTGTGACCCCCGGTGTCCCCTGTGTGTCCCCAGGTACCAGCACGCCCCCGGCCATGGCTGTGACCCCTGTGTGACCCCCGGTGTCCCCTGTGTGTCCCCAGGTACCAGCACGCCCCCGGCCATGGCGGCCACCCCGGTCCCGGCCATCGCGGCCCCGCTCAGCGTTAACGGATACAGCCCGGTACCGGCGCAGCCCGCGGGGCCCCCCGCCCCCGACGCCGTCTACACCGGGGGGGTCCCCCCGTTCCCAGGTGCCCCCCGACCCCTCCCCGAGCCCCCCCCAGGGACCCCCGGGCCCCCCGTAACCGCCCCTGTGCCCCCAGCCCAGAGCCCCGCCGCCCCCGGGGACCCCCTGCAGCAGGCGTACGCCGGTATGCAGCACTATACTGGTGAGCGCTGGGGGGACTGGGGGGACTGGTGTGATACTGGGGGGCGCTGGGGTGGGACTGGGTGGGACTGGGGGACACTGGGAGGGCACTGGGAGGGTGTGGTGTGGGACTGGGGGGCGCTGGGGTGGTACTGGGGGGACTGGGAGGGACTGGGGGGAGACTGGGTGGCGCTGGGAGGGCACTGGGGTGGCACTGGGAGGGAACTGGGGGGCACTGGGGTGGTACTGGGAGGGGCTGGGGGGACTGGGGGGGACACTGGGGGGACACTGGGAGAGACTGGGATGGACTGTGGGGAGACTGGGGGGCGCTGGGAGGGCACCGGGGGGACACTGGGGGGCACTGGGAGCGCACTGGGGTGGTATTGAGAGGGACTAGGAGGGGACTGGGGGGGACTGGGAGAGACTGGGAGGGACACTGGGAGGGACTGGGGGGCACCTGGAGGGCACTGGGATGGCACTGGGAGGGAACTGGGGGGCACTGGGGTGGTACTGGGGGGGACTGAGGGCCACTGGGAGGGACTGGGAGGGGGTGGTGTGGTACTGGGGGGCACTGGGAAGCACTGGGGTGCTACTGGGATGGACTGGGGTGGCACTGGGAGGGCACTGGGTGTGTGCTGGGGTGGCACTGGAGGGCACGGGGGTGTCCCCGGTGACCCCGTGACCCCTGTCCCCGTGTCCCCTGTCCCCAGCCGCGTACCCGGCCGCCTACGGACTGGTCAGTCCGGCCTTCGCCCCCCCGGGACCCCTGCTCGCCCCCCCGCCCCCCCCGCAGCAGCAGCAGCGCGAAGGTGAGACCCCCCTCCCCAAAAACCCCCCAAAAAACTCCCCGGGACCCTCCCCCAAAAAACCCCCCACCCCCCCCAAAAAAAAACCCCAACCCCCCAAAAAACTCCCCCCCAAAAAACCCCGGGACCCCCCACAACCCCACCCTCCCCCAAAAAAAACCAACCCCAAAAAAACCCCGGGACCCCCCAAAAAAAACCCCGGGGTCCCCAAACCCACCCCGGGACTCCCCCAAAACCCCCCCAAACACCCCGGGACCCCCGAGACCCCCCCCCGGGCCCCCAAATGTCCTGGGACCCCCAAGACCCCCTGGGACCCCCCCCTTGGAGGGGCTTTGGGGTGTCCCAGGAAATTGGGGGTCTGGGAGTATTTGGGGTCACCTCCCTGGAATTTGGGGTGTCACGGGGGGGGGTGCGGGGGCGGGTTTGGGGTCTCAGGGACAGATTTGGGGTCTCAGGGCGGGTTTTGGGGTCTCAGGGTCACTTTGGGTCCTGGGTCGGGTTTTGGGGTCCCGGGTCATGTTTTGGGTTCACAAGTTCAGTTTTGGGGCCCTGGGCTGGGTTTTGGGGTCTCAGGTTGGAATTTGGGGTCCCGAGTCCGGGCTGTGCCCCTGGCCGTGGGGTGCGGTGCTGTTTTGGGGCTGCAGGGCAGGTTTTGGGGTCCCAGTCCAGTTTTGGGGTCCCAGTCTGGGTTTTGGGGTCCCAGGTCAGGTTTGGGGTCCCAATCTGGGTTTGGGGTCCCAGATCAAGTTTGGGGTCCCAGTCCAGTTTTGGGGTCCCAGGTCATGTTTGGGGTCCCAGCCCGGTTTCGGGGTCCCAGCCCAGTGCGGTTGGGGGTCAGAGGTCAGGTTTTGGGGTCCCAGCCCGGTTTTGGGGTCCTAGTCCAGTTTTGGGGTCCCAGGTCAGGTTTGGGGTCCCAGCCCAGTTTCGGGGTCCCAGCTGGCACGGTTCAGGGTCACAGATCAGTTTCGGTGTCCCCAATCTGGGTTTGGGGCCCCAGCCCGGTTTTGGGGTCCCAGCTGGCACGGTTCAGGGCTGTGGCCCGGTTTCGGGGTCCCAATCTGGGTTTCGGGGTCCAAATCTGGGTTTGGGGTCCCAGCCCAGCACGGTTCGGGGTCCCAGTCCAGGTTCGGGGTCCCAGTCCGGGTTCAGGGTCACAATCTGGGTTTCAGGGTCCCAGTCCAGTTTTGGGTTCCCAGCCCGGCCAGGCAGCGCGGTTCGGGGTCCCAAACTGGTTTTGGGGTCCCAGGTCAGGTTTGGGGTCCCAACCCAGTTTCCGGGTCCCAATGCGGGTTTCGGGGTCCCAGCCTGGCCGGACGGTGTGGTTCAGGGTCACAGATCAGTTTCGGGGTCCCCAGTGTGGGTTTGGGGTCCCCAATGTGGGTTTGGGGTCCCAATCTGGGTTTCGGGGTCCCCAACGTGGGTTTGGGGTCCCCAATGTGGGTTTGGGGTCACAGATCAGGTTTGGGGATCCCAATGTGGGTTCGGGGTCCCCAATGTGGGTTTGGGGTCCCCAATCTGGGTTTGGGGTCCCAGGTCAGGTTCGGGGTCCCCAATCTGGGTTTCGGGGTCCCCAATCTGGGTTTGGGGTCCCCAATGTGGGTTCGGGGTCCCAGGTCAGTTTTGGGGTCTCCAGTGTGGGTTCGGGGTCCCGGCTGGCGCGGTTCAGGGTCACAGATCAGGTTTGGGGCCCCCAGTGTGGGTTTGGGGTCACAGATGAGTTTCGGGGTCCCCAATGTGGGTTTGGGGTCCCAATCTGGGTTTCGGGGTCCCCAACGTGGGTTTGGGGTCCCCAATGTGGGTTTGGGGTCCCAATCTGGGTTTCGGGGTCCCCAATCTGGGTTTGGGGTCCCCAGTGTGGGTTTGGGGTCCCCAGTGTGGGTTCGGGGTCCCAGGTCAGTTTTGGGGTCTCCAGTGTGGGTTCGGGGTCCCGGCCGGCGCGGTTCAGGGTCACAGATCAGGTTTGGGGTCCCCAGTGTGGGTTTGGGGTCCCGGCCGGCGCGGTTGGGGCCGCGGCCCCCGGTGTGACCCCGCTCCCTCCGCAGGCCCCGAGGGCTGTAACATCTTCATCTACCACCTGCCCCAGGAGTTCGCCGACACCGAGATCCTGCAGATGTTCCTCCCCTTCGGCAACGTCATCTCCGCCAAGGTCTTCGTGGACAGGGCCACCAACCAGAGCAAGTGCTTCGGTACTGCGGGACAGTGGGGACATTGGGGACAGTGGGGACAGCGGGGACAGTGGGGACAGTGGGGACAGCGGGGATAATGGGGATAATGGGGACATTGGGGATAATGGGCCACCAACCAGAGCAAGTGCTTCGGTACCGCGGGGACATTGGGGACAGTGGGGACAGCGGGGACAATGGGGACAATGGGGACATTGGGCCACCAACCAGAGCAAGTGCTTCGGTACCGCGGGGACAGTGGGGACAGTGGGGACAGCGGGGACAGCGGGGACAGTGGGGACATTGGGGATAATGGGGACATTGGGGATAATGGGGACATTGGGGACACTGGGGATACTGGGGATAATGGGCCACCAACCAGAGCAAGTGCTTCAGTACCGTGGGGACATTGGGGACAGTGGGGACAGTGGGGACACTGGGGACATTGGGGACACTGGGGACATTGGGGACACTGGGGTATGGGATAGGGGACATGGGCTATGGGAGATGAGGGGACAAGGAGGGACAGCAAGGACAGGGGCGGGAGCGCCGTGATCAGCCCTTGGGGACATCATGGCCAGGGACACCATTACCTGATGTCCCCAATGTCCCCCCCATCTCCCCTCTGTCCCCTCTGCCCCTCATCCTGTGTCACGTCTGTGTCCAATGTCACCTCTGTCCCCACTGTCCCTGATTTCCCCAATGTCCCCATGTCCCCTCTGTCCCCCACATCCCTGTGCTCCAATGTCACCCATGTCCCCGTGATGTCCCCATGTCCCCATGATGTCCCCACACACCCCAATGTCCCCACTGTCCCAACTGTCCCCGTGTCCCCACTGTCCCCACTGTCCCTGTGTCCCCGTGTCCCGTGTCCCCAATCCCCGTAATGTCCCCATGTCCCCAATCCTCCCAATGTCCCCACTGTCCCCGTGTCCCTGTGTCTCTGTGTCCCCAATCCCCTCAATGTCCCCACTGTCCCCATTTCCCCAATGTCCTGTGTCTCCATGTCCCCGTGTCCCCACTGTTCCCATGTCCCCATATCCCCATATCCCTCTGTCCCCATGTCCCTGTGTCCCCCTGTCCCCAATATCCCCATGTCCCCATGTCCCCATGTCCCCATGTCCCAATGTCCCCGTGTCCCCAATGTCCCCAATATCCCCATATCCCCGTGTCCCCATGTCCCCGTGTCCCCTGTCCCCAATGTCCCCCTGTCCCCATATCCCCATATCCCTATGTCCCCGTGTCCCCGTGTCCCCGTGTCCCCATGTCCCTCTGTCCCCGTGTCCCCTGTCTCCGTGTCCCCCTGTCCCCCTGTCCCCGTGTCCCCTGTCCCCGTGTCCCCTGTCCCCAGGCTTTGTGAGCTTTGACAACCCCGCCAGCGCCCAGGCCGCCATCCAGGCCATGAACGGATTCCAGATCGGGATGAAGCGGCTCAAGGTGCAGCTCAAGAGGCCCAAAGACGCCAACCGGCCCTACTGAGCCTGGTGAGCCCGGGGACAGCTGGGGACAGCTGGGGACAGCAGGGGACAGCCCTGGGTCACCCCCGGGACCCCTGGGACAGCCTGGGGACAGCTGGGGACAGCGTGGGGATAGCCTGGGGACAGCTGGGGACAGCTGGGGACAGGCGGGGACAGGCTGGGGACAGTGCAGGACAGCCTGGGGATAGCCTGGGGACAGCTGGGGACAGCTGGGGACAGCCTGGGGCAGTGCAGGACAGCCTGGGGACAGCCTGGGGACAGCTGGGGACAGCTGGGGACAGCCTGGGGACAGTGCAGGACAGCCTGGGGACAGCCCTGGGTCATCCGCGGGACCCCTGGGACAGCCTGGGGACAGTGCAGGACAGCCTGGGGACAGCTTGGGGACAGCTGGGGACAGCCCGGGGACAGCTGGGGACAGCTTGGGGACAGCTGGGGACAGTGCGGGGACAGGCTGGGGACAGCCTGGTGAGCCCCAGGGACAGCTGGGGACAGCTTGGAGACAGCCTGGGGACAGCCTGGGTCACTCCTGGGACCCCCAGGGCTGAGAAGCCCCCCAGGGATCCCCCCCCCCAAGGACCCCCCGGTTAGGATGTCCCCCATTGGGGTTTGGGGTGTCCCCATTGGGATTTGGGGTGTCCCCATTGAGATTTTGGGTGTCCCCACTGGGATTTGGGGTGTCCCAATTGGGATTTGGGATGTCCCCATTGAGATTTGGGGTGTCCCCACTGGGATTTGGGGTGTCCCCACTGGGGTGTGGGGTGTCCCATGTTTGGGGGGGCTGGCAGTGCCCTGGGGGTTATTTGGGGTGTCCCCATTAAGATTTGGGGTGTCCCCGTGGGGATTTTGGGGTGTCCCCACTGGGATTTGGGGTGTCCCCATTGGGGTTTGGGGTGTCCCCACTGGGATTTGGGGTGTCCCCATTGAGATTTGGGGTGTCCCATGGTTTGGGGGGGCTGGCAGTGCCCTGGGGGTTATTTGGGGTGTCCCCCCCTGGAATTTGGGGTGTCCCATGGTTTGGGGTGTCCCCACTGGGATTTGGGGTGTCCCCATTGAGATTTGGGGTGTCCCCATTGGGGTTTGGGGTGTCCCCACTGGGATTTGGGGTGTCCCCATTGGGGTTTGGGGTGTCCCATGGTTTGGGGTGTCCCCATTGAGATTTGGGGTGTCCCCACTGGGATTTGGGGTGTCCCCATTGAGGTTTGGGGTGTCCCCATTGAGATTTTGGGTGTCCCCACTGGGATTTGGGGTGTCCCCATTGAGATTTGGGGTGTCCCCATTGGGATTGGGGTGTCCCCACTGGGATTTGGGGTGTCCCAATTGGGATTTGGGGTGTCCCAGGGTTTGGGGTGTCCCCACTGGGATTTGGGATGTCCCCATTGAGATTTGGGGTGTCCCATGTTTGGGGGGGGCTGGCAGTGCCCTGGGGGTTATTTGGGGTGTCCCCATTGGGATTTGGGGTGTCCCCACTGGGATTTGGGGTGTCCCAATTGGGATTTGGGGTGTCCCCGTTGAGATTTGGGGTGTCCCCATTGAGATTTGGGGTGTCCCCACTGGGATTTGGGATGTCCCCACTGGGATTTTGGGTGTCCCATGGTTTGGGGGGGGCTGGCAGTGCCCTGGGGGTTATTTGGGGTGTCCCCACTGGGATTTTGGGTGTCCCCACTGGGATTTGGGGTGTCCTCATTGGGGTTTGGGGTGTCCCCACTGGGATTTGGGGTGTCCCCACTGGGATTTGGGGTGTCCCATGGTTTGGGGGGGCTCTCAGTGCCCCCCAGACTCCGATTAACCCCTTCATCCCCGATTTCCCCCCAGGTCCGGCGGCTCTGGAGCAGCACCTTTGGGTGCCCCGCCCCCCGCCCCGCCCCCATCGCAGAGCAGCCCCTCCCCCCACAGCCCCAGCGGTGCCCGGGGGGGGTCGGTCCTGCTGGGGGGGACCCCAGACCCCCCCACGCTCAGGAAGGATGGACCCCCCCCTCCAGCCCCATCCCAGTCCATCCCAGCCCCATCCCAGTCCAGCCCAGTCCAGCCCAGTCCAGCCCAGTCCAGCCCAGTCCAGCCCAGTGCAGGGTGCCAGCGCCCACCGCCCCACTCTGGTTTTTTTTTTTGGGGGGGGGTCGTGCCCACCCTGGGGGTCCCCAAAAGGACCCCCCCCATTTCCCCACCCCCCCTCCCCCCCGGGACCCTTTTTGGGGCTTTTCTCAGCAAACAGGACCAAAAGCAGCTCCAAACTGGGGGGGGTCTCTGGGGGGGTCTTTGGGGGGTCCCAAAGGGGGGGACACGGCCCCTCCCCCCCCCAAATCCTGCCGGGGGTGCAGCGGGACCCCAACACTGCCACTGCCACCCGCTCCGCCCCCACGCTGCCTCAGTTTCCCCTCGGGATGGGATAAACTGGGACTGGGCTGGTACTGGGATAAACTGGGACTGGGCTGGGCCGGGACTGGGATGCTTCATTACTGGGAGAAACTGGTATTGGGATAAACTGGCACTGGGATGGACCAGTACTGGGATGGATTGGTACTGGGATGGACTGGTACTGGGATGGACCAGTACTGGGATGGATTTGTACTGGGATGGACTGGTACTGGGATGGACTGGTACTGGGATGGACCAGTACTGGGATGGATTTGTACTGGGATGGACCAGTGCTGGGATGGATTTGTACTGGGATGACTGGTATTGGGATAAACTGGCACTGGGATGGATTTGTACTGGGATGGACTGGTACTGGGATGGACCAGTACTGGGATGGACTGGTATTGGGATAAACTGGCACTGGGATGGACTGGTACTGGGATGGACCAGTACCGGGATGGATTTGTACTGGGATGGACTGGTATTGGGATAAACTGGTACTGGGATGGACTGGTACCGGGGTGGACCAGTACAAGGATGAACTGGTATTGGCATAAACTGGTACTGGGACATTCCATCACTGGGACAGACCAGCACTGAGATAAACTGGCACTGGGATGGACTGGTACTGGGATGGACTGGCACTGGGATAGTCCAGTACTGGGATGGACTGGTGCTGGGATGGATTTGTACTGGGATGGACTGGTGCTGGGATGCTCTGGTACTGGGATGTTCGGACACTGGAGTTTTTGGACACTGGGATGTTCCAATACTGGGATGGCCTGGCACTGGGATGGACTGGTACTGGGATAAACTGGTACTGGGACGCCCCAGCTGGATGTTTGGACACTGGGATGGACTGGTGCTGGGATGGCCTGGCACTGGGATGTTCCACCATGGGATGCTCCGACACCAGAACGCTCCAGCCCCCGGATGTTCCCGCACTGGGATGGTCCCAGATCGGGACACTCGGATCCAGGAATGCCCCAGCACTGGGATGGACTGGTACTGGGATGGACTGGTGCTGGGATGTTCCAATACTGGGATGGACTGGTACTGGGATGTTTGGACACTGGGATGCTCCGGCACTGGGATGGACTGGTACTGGGATGATTCAGCACTGGGATGAACTGGCGCTGGAATGGACTGGTACTGGGATGTTCGGACACTGGGATGCTCCGGCACTGGGATGCTCCGGCACTGGGATGTCCCAGCTCTGGCACCAGGAAGCTCCGATCCCGGAATGTTCCACCGTGAGGATGCTCTGATCCCGAGGTGATCCCACAGCGGGATGATCCCACAGCACCGGAATGCCCTGAGCCCTGGATGTCCCCACGCCACAATGTCCCCAGTCCAGGATTGTCACCACTCCAGGACTGTCACCACTCCGGGACTGTCACCACTCCGGGATTGTCACCACTCTGGGATTGTCCCCACTCCAGGATTGTCCCCAATCCAGGACTGTCCCAGTTCTGGGATTGTCACCACTCCGGGACTGTCACCACTCCACAATGTCACCACTCTGGCACTGTCACCACTCCAGGGTGTCCCCATTCCAGCATTGTCACCACTCCGGGTAGTCCCCACTCCGGGATTGTCACCACTTCAGGATTGTCCCCACTCCGGGACTGTCACCACTCCGGGATTGTCACCACTCCACGATGTCACCACTCCGGGACTGTCACCACTCCAGGACTGTCCCAATTCTGGGATTGTCACCACTCCGGGATTGTCACCACTTCAGGATTGTCACCACTCCAGGACTGTCACCACTCCACAATGTCACCACTCTGGCACTGTCACCACTCCAGGGTGTCCCCATTCCAGCATTGTCACCACTCCGGGTAGTCCCCACTCCGGGATTGTCACCACTCCAGGATTGTCACCACTTCAGGATTGTCACCACTCCAGGACTGTCACCACTCCACAATGTCACCACTCTGGGACTGTCACCACTACAGGGTGTCCCCATTCCAGCATTGTCACCACTCCGGGTAGTCCCCACTCCGGGATTGTCACCACTTCAGGATTGTCCCCACTCTGGGATTGTCACCACTCCAGGATTGTCCCCAATCCAGGACTGTCCCAATTCTGGGATTGTCACCACTTCAGGATGTCCCCACTCCAGGACTGTCACCACTCTGGGACTGTCACCACTCCACGATGTCACCACTCTGGGACTGTCACCACTCCAGGACTGTCCCAATTCCAGGACTGTCCCCACTCCAGGACTGTCCCCAATGCAGGATTGTCACCACTCCAGGACTGTCACCACTCCAGGACTGTCCCCACTCTGGGACTGTCCCCAATGCAGGATTGTCACCACTCCAGGACTGTCACCACTCCAGGACTGTCCCCACTCCGGGATGTCCCCACCAGGAGCCGGATGGGGACAGA
Source organism: Sylvia atricapilla (assembly GCF_009819655.1). Lineage (NCBI taxonomy): Eukaryota > Metazoa > Chordata > Aves > Passeriformes > Sylviidae > Sylvia > Sylvia atricapilla. Next base: position 75,386 of record NW_027077167.1, on the reverse strand, counting down.
GTGACCGATCCTGGGAATTCCCGGAACTCCAAACCAGCCAAAGCCGGGGGACACCGGGGGACACCGGGAGCGGGGACAGGGACACACGGACACGGGACATGGACATGTGGCTCCGGCTCTGCTCGTCCCCAAATCCCAAAAATCCCAAATAATCCAAAAAAATCCCAAATCCAGGACCCCAGCAGCCAAACCGGGGCCGTGTCCAGCCTGGAGCTGCCCCGGCCCCTGACCAGTGACCCCAGTGACCCAAACTGGGACAGAGACCCCAAACCAGTGACCCAAACTGGGACAGTGCCCCAAACTGGGACAGTGCCCCCCAAACTGGGACAGAGACCCCAAACCAGTGACCCCAACATCCCAAACCAGTGACCCCAGTGACCCAAACTGGGACAGTGGCCCCCAAACCAGTGACCCAAACTGGGACAGATCACTTCAAACCAGTGACCCAAACCAGTGACTCCAGTGACCAAACTGGGACAGAGACCCCAAAAACAGTGACCCCAACACCCCAAATCGGGACAGAGCTCCCCCAAACCAGTGACCAAACTGGGACAGATCACCCCAAACTGGGACAGAGCCACCCCAAACCAGTGACCCCAGTCCCCCCAAACTGGGTCAGGGCCCCCCCAGACTGGTCATTTCCCCCCCAGTCCCCCCCAAACTGGGTCAGGGCTCCCCCAAACTGGGTCCAGTGTCCCCCAGCCCCCCCAAACTGGGCTCGGTGCCCCCTCACCCCCCCAGTGCCCCCAGCACCCCCAAACCAGTGCCCCCCAACTCCACCCCCCGCCCCCGCTGTACATAAGGGGCCCCCTCCGTGTCCCCCCCATTTTGGGGGGCTTTGGGACCTGCTGGGTTGATTTTTGGGGGGTGGGGGGTTGGTTTTGGGGGGCCATGAAGCCCCCCCCCGGGCTCAAGGCTTTATTTATTTGCTATTTATTGCAGTTCCTTTCAGAATCGACTTTTTTTTTGTTTCTCTCTCTCTTTTTTTTTGGTTTTTTTTTGGGTTTTGTTTTGGGTTTTTTTTTTTCTGTCAAAATAAATTTAAAAAAATAATAAAAAAATTATAAAAAAAAAAAAAAAAAAGAAAAGAAAAACCCATCACCTTAAAAAAAATAAAATAAAAAGCCACACCTAAATCTCACCACAGAAAATCCCAAAATGCAGAAATTTTAAAAGCCATCCCTGGATTCTCTCCCAGGGTTTTTTGGGGGGTTTTTTTTGGAGTTTTTGGGGGTTTTTTGGGTTTTTTGGGGGGATTTTTGGGGGGTTTTTGGGGATTTTTTGGGGGTTTTTTGGGGGGGGTTGGGGTTTTTTTTGGGGGGGGGTTTGGGGTTTTTTGGGGGGATTTTTGGGGGGTTTTTGGGGATTTTTGGGGGTGTTTTTTGGGGTTTTTTGGGGTTTTTTGGGGGGGAGTTTGGGGGTTCACCAGGGGAAGGAGCACGGCCACGGCCCTCCAGCATTTCCTCAATAAATCAATTTATTTAAAAGAATATGTTACAATTAATTACACTAAAGGGACTTTTTTCCCCCAGCGGGGACGGGAACAGCCGGGAGAGGGAAAATTGGGGGAAAAAATGGGATAAAATTTAATTTTCTGCATTTTTTTGGACCCATTTCTCCCTTTTCTGGGTTGTTTTTGGATGAAAAAAATCCACAGGAAGATGGTTCAGCTCTTGATGCTTTGGAATTTGAGGGAAATTTGGATTAAAATCGGGTTTTTCCTGGGATTTTGGGGATCCCAAACCTCTCCCAGTTCTCCCCCTCGTCCCATTCCTGGGATTTTTTTTCCACGGCTCGAGGAAAAGGAAAATCCAATTAATTACAGGGAGCCAATTAATTGTTGGAATTAATTAATTCCCGGCTCCAGAGCTGAGGATTTGGGATTTTATTTTTTTTTCCCTCCCACCCCAAAAAAATCTCCCCAGTCCCGGCTCCAGGGGGAGGAACGGGGAAAAAAATGGGAATTTTGGGGAAAAACCCTTCCCCAAAAATGGAATTTTGGGGGGAAATCCCATTTTGGAGCAATTCCAGAGGTTGGGAATGTGGATGGGATTTCTCCTGCTGGGTTTGGATCCAAAAATTCCCAAATCCACCCCAAAACTCCGGCGGAACCGGCTCCAGGCCAGCCCAAAAAAATTGGGAAAAAAACCGGATTTTCCAGGTGATTTTTTGCCTCTCAAAACATGGAAAAATCCCATTTAAACCAGGGGAAAAAGTGGATTTTCCAGGTGATTTTTGCCTCTCAAATCCAGGAAAAAAAAGACTTTTCCAGGTGATTTTCTGCCTCTCAAAAACATGGAAAAATCCCATTTAAACCAGGGGGAGAAAAAAAAACCCAACTGGATTTTCCAGGTGATTTTTCCTCCTGGGAACATCCCAACCTCTGGATTTGTGGAAAAATCCCATTCAAAAATAGGGAAAAACGGATTTTCCAGGTGATTTTTATTTTTTCTTCTGGAAGCTGCTCATCCATGGAAAAATCCAGTTCAAAAATAGGAAAAAATGGATTTTCCTGCTTTTTTTTTTTTCCCCCTATTTTTCCACGTCTGACCCGCCAGAAACAACAACAAAAAAATTTGTTTTAAATTCCAGTGGTAAAATTAAAAAAAAAAAAAATATTCCCAAAATTTCCCAGCCTGAAGCTGGATCCGAGTGGGAAAAACGGAGCCCCTTCAGGTGGATTTTTCCCAATTTTTTTTTTGTTTTGTTTTGTTTTGTTTCGGTGTTTTTTTCTCCTTCTGGAATTCCCTAAAGACGACGGGGGCGCGGATGGATTTGGAATTAATGAGATTTAGTTTTGGGGTGGGGCTTTAATACAATAATGGATAATTGGGGGGTTGAAGGGAAAGGTGCCGGGGTTAAGTGGCAGCGTCCCTTTGCTGTGACCTGACCAGCTGGAAAAGGTTCTGGAAAAGAAGGAGAAGGGACAAGGTGAAGGTGGCAGAACCCCCCTGGGATTCCCAGAGGGAAAAGGGCAGAATTCCAGGTAAAGTGGGGCTGAGGAGAGCTGGGAATGGCTCCAGCACGGGGTGGGACACACCTGGAGAGTCCTGACCCCGATCCCAATTCCGATTTCAATCCCAATCCCAACCCCAAATCTCAATCCCAACTGCAATCCCAATTCCAATCCCAATTCCCATTTCAATCCCAATCCCAATTCTGATTTCAATCCCAATCCCAATCCCAAATCTCAATCCCAACTGCAATCCCAATTCCATTCCCAATTCCCATTCCAATCCCAATTCCCATTTCAATCCCAATCCCAAATCCAAATCTCAATCCCAACTGCAATCCCAATTCTGATTTCAATCCCAATCCCAATTCTGATTTCAATCCCAATCCCAATTCCCATTCCAATCCCAATTCCAATTGCAATTCCAATCCCAATTCCAATTCTGATCCCAGTTTCAATCCCAATTTAAATTCAAATTCCAATCCCAATCCCAATGCCAATCTCAATTCTGATTTCAATCTCAGTCCCAGTTTCAATCCCAATCCTAAATCCAATTCAAATCTCAATCCCAACTGCAATCCCAATTCCAATTCCAATTTCAATCCTGATTCCAATCCCAATTCTGATTTCAATTCCAATTTCAATTTCAATCCCAACCCCAAATCTCAATCCCAATTCCAATCCCAATTCTGATTTCAATCACAATTCCAATTCCAATTGCAATCCCAATTCAAATTCAAATCCCAATTCCAATTCTGAATCCAATCCCAATTTAAATCCCAATTCCAATCCCGATCCCAATTCCCATTTCAATCCCAATTCCAATTCCCATTTCAATCCCAATCCCAATCCTGATCCCAGTTTCAATGCTGATCCCAGTTTCAATCCCAATTTAAATTCAAATCCCAATCCCAATTGCAATTTCAATCCCAATTCCAATTCCAATTCTGATCTCAATTCCGATTCCAATTTCAATTCCAGTTTCAATCCCAATTTAAATTCCAATTTCAATCCCAATCCCAATTTCCATTCCAATTCCAATCCCAATTCCCATTTCAATCCCAATTCTGATTTCAACCCCAACCCCAATCCCAATTCAATTCTGATTCCAACCCCAATTCCAATCCCAGGTCATTCCCAGATTTATCCCATCTTATTCCCAGGTTTATCCCAGATTTATCCCAGATTTATCCCAGGTCATTCCCAGGTTTATCCCAGCTTTATCCCAGGTCATTCCCAGGTTTATCCCAGATTTATCCCAGGCCATTCTCAGGTTTATCCCAGATTTATCCCAGGTCTATCCCACGTTTTTCTCAGGCCATTCCCAGATTTATCCCAGCTTTATCCCAGGCCATTCCCAGGTTTATCCCAGATTTATCCCAGCTTTATCCCAGGTCATTCCCAGATTTATCCCAGGTCATTCCAGGTTTATCCCAGATTTATCCCAGGTCATTCTCAGGTTTATCCCAGATTTATCCCAGGTCTATCCCACGTTTTTCTCAGGCCATTCCCAGATTTATCCCAGGTTTATCCCAGGCCATTCCCAGCTCCAGGAGCCTTTTCCCAGCCCCTGCAGCTCCTTTTTCCAGCCGCTCCATGAACCTTCCCCATCCCAGGATTCCCCATTCCCTGTGGGATTCCCCATTCCCGGAGCAGGAGGAGCATCTCCGGCCAGGAAAAGGGAAAAGTTTGGGAATTCTCACCTCCTTCCTCCACTTGAGCTCGCAGAACACTCGCTCGAAGCACTCGTGCATGTAATTGAACTGCCGGGGGAAAAAACGGGAATCGGGGAAAATCCCGGGAAAAACGGGAGATTTGGGGAGGAGTCGGGAATTCTGGGCACCTCAGGGGGGAATCAGGAACTCCAGGGAGGAATCAGGAATTCCAGGGAGGAATCAGGAATTCCAGGGAGGGATCAGGAGCTCCAGGAAGGAGCCAGAAGTTCCAGGGCAGGATCAGTCTCTGGGATCAGTTCCCAGGGAATTCCAGGGACACTCCTGATCCCGTTCCCGAGGAATTCCAGGTGGGATTTAAAAGGAATTCTGGGGGATCTGAGGGAATCCTGGGCAGGATCTGAGAGAATTCCAGGTGGGATCTGAGGGAATTCCTGGTAGGATTTGAAGGAATTCCGGCCAGGATCTGTGGGAATTCTGGGTGGGATCTGTGGAAATTCCGGGTGGGATTTGAAGGAATTCCAGGCGGGATCCGCAGGAACCCCGGGCAGGATCCGCAGGAATTCCAGGCAGAATCTGCAGGAATCCTGGGGAGGATCTGCAGGAATTCCAGGTGGGATCTGAGTGAATTCCAGGCAGGATTTGTGGGAATTCCAGGAGGGATCTGAGGGAATTCCGGGCAGGATTTGAAGGAATTCTAGCCGGGATCCACAGGAATTCCAGGCGGGATCCGCAGGAATCCTGGGTGGGATCTGAGGGAATCCTGGGTGGGATCTGAGGGAATTCCTGGCAGGATTTCAAGGAATTCCAGCCAGGATCTGTGGGAATTCTGGGTGGGATCTGTGGGAATTCCTGGCAGGATTTGTGGGAATTCCTGATGGGATCTGAGGGAATTCCAGGCGGGATCTGCGGGAATTCCGGGCAGGATTTGAAGAAATTCTGGGCAGGATTTGAAGGAATTTCAGCCGGGATTTGAAGGAATTCCAGCTGGGATCCACAGGAATTCCGGGCAGGATCTGAGGGAATTCTGTGTGGAATCTGAGGGAATTCCAGGCAGGATCTGAGGGAATTCCTGATGGGTTCTGCAGGAATCCTGGGTGGAATCTGAGGGAATTCCTGACGGGATCTGAGGGAATTCCTGACAAGATCTGAGTGAATTCTTGACGAGATCTGAGGGAATTCCTGACGGGATCTGAGGGAATTCCTGGCAGGATCTGAGTGAATTCCTGGCAGGATCTGAGGGAATTCCTGACGGGATCTGAGGGAATTCCTGACGGGACCTGAGTGAATTCCTGGCAGGATCTGAGTGAATTCCTGACGGGATCTGAGGGAATTCCCGGGTGGAATCCCCAGGAATTCCGGGTGGGATGCTCAGCACACTCACGTAGGGGGTGAAGATCTTGACCCAGCGCGGTTTCTTCTCGGCGCGCGCGTACTCGAAGCAGAAGGCCATGCCCTCCTCGTCCGTGTCCCAGCGCTGCATCTCCTCCCACTGGAACGCGATCACCTGGTTCTGGAATGCCAACAGATCAGCCGGGATCACCTGGGATTCCCAACCCACTCAGCTGGGATCAACTGGTTCTGAATTTCCCACCCAAATCAGCCGGGGTCACCTGGCATTCCCAACTCACTCAGCTGGGATCAACTGGTTCTGGAATTCCCACCCAAATCAGCTGGGATCAACTGGGAATTCCCAATCCAAACCAGCCAGGATCACCTGGGAATCTCAACCCACTCAGCTGGGATCAACTGGTTCTGAAATTCCCAACCCAAATCAGCCAGGGATCACCTGGGAATCTCAACACAAATCAGCTGGGATCACCTGGTTCTGGAATTCCCAACCCAAATCAGATGGGATCACCTGGAATTCCCACCCAAATCAGCTGGGATCAACTGGGAATCCCAACCCAAATAGGCCAGGATCACCTGGTTCTGTGGGAATTCCCACCCCAAACCAGCTGGGGTCACCTGGTTCTGCAATTCCCAACCCAAATCAGCCAGGATCATCTGGTTCTGGAATGCCAACAAATCAGCCGGGGTCACCTGGCATTCCCAACCCACTCAGCTGGGATCAACTGGTTCTGGAATGTCAACAAATCAGCTGGGATCAACTGGGAATCTCAACCCACTCAGCTGGGATCACCTGGTTCTGGAATCCCCACCCAAATCAGCCGGGATCACCTGGGAATTCCCAACCCAAATAGGCCAGGATCACCTGGTTCTGTGGGAATTCCCACCCCAAACCAGCTGGGGTCACCTGGTTCTGGAATTCCCACCCAAATCAGCTGGGATCACCTGGTTCTGGAATGCCAACAAATCAGCTGGGGTCACCTGGGATCTCAACCCACTCAGCTGGGATCAACTGGTTCTGGAATCCCCACCCCAAATCAGCCAGGGTCACCTGGTTCTGGAATTCCAACCCACTCAGCTGGAATCATCTGGGAATTCCCACCCCAAATCTGCCAGGGTCACCTGGTTCTGAATTTTCAACCCAAATCAGCCAGGGATCACCTGGGAATCTCAACACAAATCAGCTGGGATCACCTGGTTCTGGAATTCCCACCCAAATCAGCCGGGATCAACTGGTTCTGGAATGTCAACAAATCAGCTGGGATCAACTGGGAATCTCAACCCACTCAGCTGGGATCAACTGGTTCTGAAATTCCCAACCCAAATCAGATGGGATCACCTGGTTCTGGAATTCCCACCCAAATCAGCCAGGGATCACCTGGGAATCTCAACACAAATCAGCTGGGATCACCTGGTTCTGGAATTCCCACCCAAATCAGATGGGATCACCTGGAATTCCCACCCAAATCAGCTGGGATCACCTGGGAATCCCAACCCAAATAGGCCAGGATCACCTGGTTCTGTGGGAATTCCCACCCCAAACCAGCTGGGGTCACCTGGTTCTGAAATTCCCAACCCGAATCAGCCAGGATCATCTGGTTCTGGAATGCCAACAGATCAGCCGGGATCACCTGGGATCTCAACCCACTCAGCTGGGATCAACTGGTTCTGGAATTCCCACCCAAATCAGCCGGGATCATCTGGGAATTCTCAACTCACTCAGCTGGGATCAACTGGTTCTGAAATTCCCAACCCAAATCAGCCAGGATCACCTGGTTCTGAATTTTCAACCCAAATCAGCCAGGGTCACCTGGGATTCCCAACCCAAATAGGCCAGGATCACCTGGTTCTGTGGGAATTCCCACCCCAAACCAGCTGGGGTCACCTGGTTCTGAAATTCCCACCCAAATCAGCTGGGATCACCTGGTTCTGGAATGCCAACAAATCAGCTGGGGTCACCTGGGATCTCAACCCACTCAGCTGGGATCAACTGGTTCTGGAATCCCCACCCCAAATCAGCCAGGGTCACCTGGTTCTGGAATTCCAACCCACTCAGCTGGAATCATCTGGGAATTCCCACCCCAAATCTGCCAGGGTCACCTGGTTCTGAATTTTCAACCCAAATCAGCCAGGGATCACCTGGGAATCTCAACACAAATCAGCCAGGGTCACCTGGTTCTGGAATTCCCAACCCAATCTGTCCCAAACCCAAAGGTGTGAGGTCAGGGACGGTCCCAGGGTAAATTTCTGGGAATTGGGATGGTCCCAGGGTAAATTCCAGGGAGTTGGGATGATCCCAGGGATCTGGGGACACAGCGATGGTGAAAGACCCAGGCTGTGAGCTCAGGGACAATCCCAGGGTTCTGGGGACTATCCCAGAGCTTTAGGGACAATCCTGGGGCTCCGGGGACAATCCTGGGGCTCCGGGGACAATCTCAGAGCTCTAGGGACAATCCTGGGGCTCCGGGGACAATCCTGGGGCTCCGGGGACAATCTCAGAGCTCTGGGGACAATCCTGGGGCTCCGGGGACAATCCTGGGGCTCCGGGGACAATCCTGGGGCTCCGGGGACAATCTCAGAGCTCTGGGGACAATCCTGGGGCTCCGGGGACAATCTCAGAGCTCTAGGGACAATCCTGGGGCTCCGGGGACAATCTCAGAGCTCTGGGGACAATCCTGGGGCTCCGGGGACAATCTCAGAGCTCTAGGGACAATCCTGGGGCTCTGGGGACAATCTCAGAGCTTTGGGGACAAGTCTAGGACTTTGAGGATGATCTCAGAGCTTCGGGGACAATCCCAGGGATTTGGGGACGATCCCAGGGCTTTGGGAGGGCGCAGCTCCAAGGTGGTGGGACTCAGAACGGGGTGAGACCTGTGGGATTTGGGCTCAGGACGAGGTGATAATTCCAGAATTTGACCTCAGGATGAGGTGATAATTCCAGGATTTGGCCCAGGACAGGGTGACACCCCCAGGACCTGGCCCAGGACAGGGTGACAACTCCAGGATTTGGCCCAGGACGAGGTGATAATTCCAGAATTTGGGCTCAGGATGAGGTAGGAACTGTGGGATTTGGGCTCAGGACAGGGTGACACCCCCAGGCTTTGGGATCAGGACAGGGTGACAACTCCAGGATTTGGGCTCAGGACAGGGTGACACCCCCAGGATTTGGGATTAGGACAGGGTGACACCCCCAGGCTTTGGGATCAGGACAGGGTGACACCCCCAGGATTTGGGACCAGGACAGGGTGACACCCCCAGGATTGGGCCCAGGACAGGGTGACACCCCCAGGATTTGGGCTCAGGACAGGGTGACACCCCCAGGATTTGGGCTCAGGACAGGGTGACACCCCCAGGCTTTGGGATCAGGACAGGGTGACACCCCCAGGATTTGGGATCAGGACAGGGTGACACCCCCAGGATTTGGGATCAGGGGCGCTCTGAGGGTGGGCTCACCTCCAGCTGCCCCTCCTCGGTGCAGGCGTGCAGTTTGAAGTGGCGGATGCTGATGGCAGAGATGACGTGTCCCTTGCGGCGCGAGTCGCACGAGCAGTGAGGGAAGGTGATCTCGTTGTAGCCTTCACACGTGCGCAGCATCGTCAGGTACTGCGGGGACACGGGATCCCAGGGATTCACCGGGATCCCAGGGGGTCACCGGGATTCCAGGGATTCACCGGGATTCCAGGGGGTCACCGGGATTTGCCAGGATCCCAGGGGGTCACCGGGATCCCAGGGGGTCACCGGGATTCCAGGGGGTCACCGGGATCCCAGGGGGTCACAGGGATTCCAGGGATTCACCGGGATTCCAGGGGGTCACCGGGATTCCAGGGGATTCACAGGGATTCACCAGGATTCCAGGGGTCACAGGGATTCACTGGGAGTCACAAGGATCCCAGGGGGTCACAGAGATTCACCGGGATCCCAGGGGGTCACTGGGATCCACCAGGATTCCAGGGGGTCACAGGGATCCCAGGGATTTACCAGGATTCCCCGGGAGTCACCGGGATCCCAGGGGGTCACAGGGATCCAGCAGGATTCCAGGGGGTCACAGGGATCCACTAGGATCCCAGGGAATTCACAGGGATCCCAGGGCATCCCAAGGATTCCAGGGGGTCACAGGGATCCCAGGGATTCACCAGGATCCCAGGGGGTCACTGGGATCCCACGATTTACCAGGATTCCAGGGGATTCACCGGGAGTCACCAGGATTCCAGGAAATTCACAGGGATCCCAGGGCATCCCAAGGATTCCAGGGGGTCACAGAGATTCACCGGGATCCCAGGGGGTCACAGGGATTCCAGGGGATTCACAGGGATTCACCAGGATTCCAGGGGTCACAGGGATTCCCCGGGAGTCACTGGGATTCCAGGGGGTCACAGGGATCCCCCAGGATTCCAGGGGGTCACAGGGATCCCACAATTTACCAGGATTCCAGGGGATTCACCGGGAGTCACCAAGATTCCAGGGGGTCACTGGGATTCCAGGGATTTACCAGGATTCCCCGGGATCCATCAGGATTCCAGGGGGTCACTGGGATCCACTGGGATCCCAGGGAATTCACAGGGATCCCAGGGCATCCCAAGGATCCCAGGGGGTCACCGGGATCCATCAGGATTCACGTGAATTCACCAGGATTCACCGGGACCCCAGGGAGCCATCGGGATTCCAGGGAGTCACCGGGATTCCCAGGGATTTACTGGGATCTCAGGGAGTCACCAGGATTCCAGGAGATTCACCGGGAGTCACCAGGATTCCAAGGAATCCATCGAGATTCTGGGATTCACTGGGATCCCAGGAAATTCACAGGGATTGACTGGGGCACCAGAGAATTCACCCAACCTATCCCAAAAATCCAGCTTTTCCCAAATATCCTATCCCAGATATCCAATCCCAAATATCCAATTTATCCCAAATATCCAACCTATCACAAATATCCAGCCTATCCCAAAAATCCAACCTATCCCAAAAACCCTATTCCAATATCCAATCTATCCCAAATATCCAATCTATCCCAAATACTCAATTTATCCCAAATATCCAGCCTATCCCAAATACCCAACCTATCCCAAAAATCCAACCTTTTCCCAAATATCCAATTTATCCCAAATATCCAACCTATCCCAAAAACACAACCTTATCCCAAACATCAATCCCAGATATCCAACCTATCCCAAATATCCAATTTACCTCAAATATCCAATTTATCCCAAACATCCAATCCCAAACACCTAACCTATCCCAAATATCCAGCCTATCCCAAAAATCCAATCCCAAATATCCAATTTATCCCAAACACCCAATCTATCCCCCAAATCCAACCTTTTCCCAAAAATCCAATTCCAAGCACCCAACCTATCCCAAAACCCCAACCTTTTCCCAAATATCCAATTTATCCCAAATATCCAACCCCAAATATCCAGTCTATCCCAAATATCCTATCTCAATATCCAACCTATCCCAAAAATCCAGCTTTTCCCAAATATCCAATCCCAGATATCCAACCTATCCCAAAAATCCAATTTATCCTAAAAATCAAATTTATCCCAAATACCCAACCTATCCCAAAAACCCAACCTTTTCCCAAATATCCAATCCCAGCTAGCCAACCTATCCCAAAAATCCAATCTATCCCAAATATCCAACCTATCCCAAAAATCCAACCTTTTCCCAAAAATCCAATTCCAAGCACCCAGCGTATCCCAAATATCCAACCTTTTCCCAAATATCCAGCTTTTCCCAAATATCCAATCCCAGCTAGCCAACCTATTCCAAATATCCTATCCCAAATATCCAATCTATCCCAAATATCCAATTTATCCCAAACACTCAATCTATCCCAAAAATCCAACCTTTTCCCAAATATCCAGCTTTTCCCAAATATCCAATCCCAGCTAGCCAACCTATCCCAAAAATCCAATCCCAAATATCCAATTTATCCCAAAAACCCAACTTATCCCAAACATCCAATCCCAGATATCCAACCTATCCCAAATATCCAATTTATCCCAAATATCCAACCTATCCCAAAAATCCAGCTTTTCCCAAAAATCCAATTCCAAGCACCCAGTGTATCCCAAATATCCAACCTATCCCAAAAATCCCAAAAATCCAACCCCAAGCCCCCAGCTTATCCCGGGACGGGAATCTGGGAAGAGCTCAAAGCTGATCCATCCCCCGGCAGCGACATTCCCGTTATCCCAGGCGGTTCCTGGGACACTCCCAGGGCTGGGGAATTCCATGGATTTCCCCATGGCAGAGCCTCCCCCCGGCAGCATTCCCGGGAAAACCTCGGGAAAACTCACCATGACCATCTTCCTCTGCTCGCAGAGTTTCTGCAGCTGGTAGGATTTCTCCTCGGCTTTGATGTAGCCTTTCTTCACGTCGTCAACGGCCTGGGAATGGGGGAAAAACGGGAAAAAACTGGGAAAAATCCGGGGAAAATCTGGGGAAAATACGGGGAAAAAATGCGGGAAATATCTGGGAAAAAATGGGAAAAATCAGGGAGAAATCGGGGGGAAATCGGGGGGAAATGTGGGGAAAATCCGGGAGAAATCCGGGGGAAAAATGCAGGGAAAATCCGGGAAAAAATCTGGGGAAAAATCTGGGGAAAAATCTGGAAAAGATTCAGGAAAAATCTGGGGAAAATCCGGGGAAAATTCGGGAAAAATCTGGGGGAAAATCTGGAAAAAATCCAGGGGAAAAAAAAAAAAAACAACAACAAAACACCAAAAAAAAAAAAAAAAAAAAAAAAAAACAGAAAAAAATCCAGGAAAAATCCGGGATTTGGGATGAGGGCAGGAGAGGATGGATTTGGGAATGTTTGGGAACAGGGGAGGATGATCCAGGCACAAAATTCAGGGAATTTGGGGTGGGAAAAAAAGGATTTTTTTTTTTTTTTCTTGGGGATGGAACAGGAATTTCCTCCCACTTCCAGAGGGAGGAAATTGGGAAAAATCCCGGCTGGGAGATGAAATATTGGATAATCCCGGATTTTCCATCTGTTTTATATCCATTTATTCCAGAGGCTCAGCTCAGGGAATGAGAGAATTGGGAAATTTCCCAAGAGAAAACGGCTCCAAGTTGTTCCAGGTGGGAAAATTCCTCCTTGGGAAGGGGGAAACTGCTGGAATTCTGGAATCATCATCCCTGGAATTCTCTAAATCCGGGATTTAGGATCCAGCTGGATTCACCTCTGGAATTCCCTCCCCAATCCCAAAGGACAGTGGGGTTGGGAGTGCTTCTGGGAGTGCCTCAATCCCAGAAAAACCGGCTGGAATTCCCAACATTGGGATCAACCCTTGGACCCAACCCCCTTCTGAGGACTTTTCCTGACCCAGAATGAGAATTCCAGAGGAATTCCAGCTGGGAATTTCTCACCGGGGAGAATTTCTCTGGGAAATTCCTCACCTGAGACCTTTGGGGTGTCCCAATCCCATAAAAATGTGTGGATTTCCCAACGTTGGGATCAACCCTTAGACCCAACCCCCTCCTGAGGACTTTTCCTGACTTGGAACAGGAATTCCAGAGGAATTCCAGCTGGGAATTTCTCACCTGGGGACCCTGAGGTGCCTCAATCCCATAAAAACACATGGAATTCCCAACATTGGGATCAACCCCTAGACCCAACCCCCTTCTGAGGACTTTTCCTGACCGGAATGGGAATTCCAGCTGGGAATTCCTCACTTGGGGACCTTGGGGTGCCTCAATCCCATAAAACAGGTGGAATTCCCAACATTGGGATCAACCCTTGGACACAACCCCCTACTAAGGACTTTTCCTGACCAGAATGGGAATTCCAGAGGAATTCCAGCTGGGAACTCTTTACCTCCTGGAGCCTTTCTGGGGACCTTGGGGTGCCCCAATCCCAGAAAAACGTGTCGAATTCCCAATGTTTGGATCAACCCTTGGACCCAACCATCTTTTGAGGATTTTTCCCGACCCAGAATGGGAATTCCAGCTGGGAAATTCCTCACTTGGGGAACTTGGGGTGTCCCAATCCCATAAAAACACGTCGAATTCCCAATCTTTGGATCATGCCATGGACCCAACCCCCTCCTGAGGACTTTTCCTGACTTGGAACAGGAATTCCAGAGGAATTCCAGCCGGGAATTGTTCACCTGCTGGAACCCTTCAGGGAGCTCAGGGTGCCTCAATCCCATAAAAACACATGGAATTCCCAACATTGGGATCAACCCTTGGACACAACCCCCTTCTGAGGACTTTTCCTGACCTAGAATGGGAATTCCAGAGGAATTCCAGCTGGGAATTTCTCACCAGGGAGAATTTCTCTGGGAAATTCCTCACCTGAGACCTTTGGGGTGTCCCAATCCCATAAAAATGTGTGGATTTCCCAACGTTGGGATCAACCCCTAGACCCAACCCCCTTCTCAGGACTTTTCCTGACTTGGAACAGGAATTCCAGAGGAATTCCAGCTGGGAATTTCTCACCTGGGGACCCTGAGGTGCCCCAATCCCATAAAAACACGTGGAATTCCCAACGTTGGGATCAACCCTTGGACACAACCCCCTTCTGAGGACTTTTCCTGACCCAGAATGAGAATTCCAGAGGAATTCCAGCTGGGAATTCTTCACCTCCTGGAGCCTTTCTGGGGACCTTGGGGTGCCCCAATGCCAGAAAAACGTGTCGAATTCCCAATGTTTGGATCAACCCTTGGACCCAACCATCTTTTGAGGATTTTTCCCGACCCAGAATGGGAATTCCAGCTGGGAATTCCTCACTTGGGGACCTTGGGGTGCCTCAATCCCATAAAACAGGTGGAATTCCCAACACTGGGATCAACCCTTGGACACAACCCCCTTCTGAGGACTTTTCCTGACCTGAACAGGAATTCCAGCTGGGAATTCCTCACTTGGGGACCTTGGGGTGCCTCAATCCCATAAAACAGGTGGAATTCCCAACACTGGGATCAACCCTTGGATCCAACCCCCTTCTGAGGACTTTTCCTGACCTGAACAGGAATTCCAGCTGGGAATTTCTCACCTGAGACCTTTGGGGTGTCCCAATCCCATAAAAACACATGGAATTCCCAATCTTTGGATCATGCCACGGACCCAACCCCCTCCTGAGGACTTTTCCCACCCCAGAACAGGAACTCCAGAGGAATTCCAGCCGGGAATCCCCGACCTGGTGGAAGAAGTAGGCCACGGCCAGGTCGTTGTCGTTGAGCAGCGCCTCCTCCTCGGTGGTGAAGAGCCACTTGCGCAGCGTCAGGCACGTCCCCGGCACGGCCGAGGTGTAATTCTGCACGTACAGCTTGTGGGGGAACTCGTTGGGAGCCAGCTTCCGCACTGGGAAAACAGGGAGAAGGCGTGGAATGTCGGGGACGGGGAGTGGGAGGGAGGAGAGGGAAAAAAACGGTGTTGAAATGGGGTTTTGTTACAGGGAACGGTCAAAAATTGTCCCAAATCCTTCAAAACGGATCCCAAATGCTCCAAAATGGCTCCTGAATCCTCCAAATTCATCCCAAAACCTTTAAAAATTATCCCAAATCCTTCAAAACGGACCCCAAATGCTCCAGAATGGCTCCAAAATGGCTCCTGAATCCTCCAAATTCATCCCAAAACCTTTAAAAATTATCCCAAATCCTCCAAATTCATCCCAAAACCTTTAAAAATTATCCCAAATCCTTCAAAACGGACCCCAAATCCTCCAGAATGGCTCCAAAATGGCTCCTAAATCCTCCAAATTCATCCCAAATCCTTTAAAAATTATCCCAAATTTATTCAAAACGGACCCCAAATGCTCCAGAATGGCTCCAGAATGGCTCCAAAATTCTCCAAATTCATCCCAAAACCTTTAAAAATTATCCCAAATCCTTCAAAACTGACCCCAAATCCTCCAGAATGGCTCCAAAATGGCTCCTAAATCCTCCAAATTCATCCCAAAACCTTTATAAAATATCCCAAATCCTTCCAAAATGATCCCAAATCGACCAAAAACCCCCTGGAATCTGTTTGGGAGAAACATCTCGAAAATCCCAGGTGTAATTCAGCTTATGGGGGAACTCGTTGGGAGCCAAATTCCGCACTGGGAAAACAGGGAGAAGTCGTGGAATGTCGGGGACGGGGAGTGGGAGGGAGGAGAGGGAAAAAAAACGGCGTTGAAATGGGGTTTTGTTACAGGGAACGGTCAAAAATTGTCCCAAATCCTTCAAAACGGACCCCAAATCCTCCAGAATGGCCCCAAAATTGCTCCTAAATCCTCCAAATTCATCCCAAAACCTTTAAAATTGTCCCAAATTTATTCAAAATGGACCCCAAATGCTCCAGAATGGCTCCAAAATGGCTCCTAAATCCTCCAAATTCATCCCAAAACCTTTAAAAATTATCCCAAATCCTCCAAATTTATTCAAAATCGTTCCTAAATCCTCCAAATTCATCCCAAATCCTTCTAGAATGACCCCAAGTCCTTCTAAATTTATCCCAAATTGACCAAAACACCCCTGGAATCCCAAAATTTGGGGTTTTCCCATTCCCAATCCCATTTTTTCCCCCAAACCCTCAGGAATCCTGGGCTCACCGAAGGAGTGGTTGATGACCTCAAAGAGGGCAAAATAATGAAAGACACCTTAAGTTAGGAGTCCAAAAACCCCCAAAATTTGGGGTTTTCCCAAATTAGGACTCCTAAAAACCCCAAAAGCCCCCCAAATTTGGGTTTTTCCCATTCCCAATCCCATTTTTTCCCCCCAAACCCCTCAGGAATCCCAGGCTCACCGAAGGAGTGGTTGATGACCTCCAAGAGGATGAAGGTCATTGGCAAACACCTTAAATTACGAGTCCAAAAAACCCCCAAAATACGGGGTTTTCCCAAATTAGGAGTCCCTAAAATCCCAAAAACCCCCAAAATTCGGGGTGTTCCCCAAGTTAGGACTCCTAAAAACCCCCAAAAACCCCCCAAAATTCGGGGTTTTCCCAAATTAGGACTCCTAAAAACCCCAAAAGCCCCCCAAATTTGGGTTTTTCCCATTCCCAATCCCATTTTTTCCCCCCAAACCCCTCAGGAATTCCAAGCTCACCACAGGAGTGGTTGATGACCTCGAAGAGGGCAAAATAATTGAAAGACACCTTAAGTTAGGAGTCCAAAAACCCCAAAATTCGGGGTGTTCCCAAGTTAGGACTCCTAAAAACCCCCAAACCCCCAAATTCTGGGTTTTTTTTCATTCCCAATCCCATTTTTTCCCCCTAAACCCCTCAGGAATCCTGGGCTCACCAAAGTTGTGGTTGATGACCTCCAAGACACCTTAAATTAGGAGCCCCCAAACATCTAAAATTCGGGGTTTTCCCAAATTAGGACTCCTAAAAACCCCCAAAATACCCCCAAAATTCGGGGTTTTCCCATTCCCAATCCCATTTTTTCCCCCCAAACCCCTCAGGAATTCCAAGATCACCACAGGAGTGGTTGATGACCTCGAAGAGGGCAAAATAATTGAAAGACACCTTAAGTTAGGAGTCCAAAAACCCCCAAAATTCGGGTTTTTCCCATTCCCAATCCCATTTTTTCCCCCCAAACCCCTCAGGAACCCCAGGCTCACCGAAGGAGTGGTTGATGACCTCGAAGAGGGCGAAATAATTGAAAGACACCTTAAGTTAGGAGTCCAAAAACCCCAAAATTCGGGGTGTTCCCAAGTTAGGACTCCTAAAAACCCCAAAAGCCCCCCAAATTCGGGGTTTTTTCATTCCCAATCCCATTTTTTCCCCCAAACCCCTCAGAATTCCAGGATCACCAAAGTTGTGGCTGATGACCTCGAAGACACGTTACAGACCCCTTAAGTTAGGAGTCCAAAACCCCCCAAAATTCGGGATTTTCCCATTCCCAATCCCATTTTTTCTCTCCCCAAACCCCTCAGGAATCCTGGGCTCACCGAAGGAGTGGTTGATGACCTCCAAGAGGATGAAGTCATTGGCAAACACCTTAAATTACGAGTCCAAAAACCCCCAAAATACGGGGTTTTCCCAAATTAGGAGTCCAAAAATCCCCAAAAACCCCCAAAATTCGGGATTTTCCCACTCCCAATCCCATTTTTTCTCTCCCCAAACCCCTCAGGAACCCCAGGCTCACCGAAGGAGTGGTTGATGACCTCGAAGAGGGCGAAGTAGTTGGCGGTGACGCTGTCCATGCCCACCTTGGCAGCCACCGCCTGGAAAACGCCGGGAAAACGGGATCAGCGCCATTCCCGGGAATTCCCTGACCACGGAAAACCCGGTTGGAATTCTGCCAAGCAAAAATAAAAACCCCACCACCAACACCCAGATGGGCTTCTCTTTTTCCCCTGCTGAGGTTTTGGGTGTTTTCAGAAATTCCAACTCGGATTTTTTTGGTTTTTCTTCCAACTTGGGGTTGGTTTGTTTTTTTTTTTTTAATTTTCCTCCCCTGGATTCCAAAAAATATCCCCAAAAAAATATTGGAAATGTTTTGGAAATTCTTGTCTGGGATCATCTCCAAAACTCCATGTGGAATTCCATGAGGAGTGTCCTGGGCACACCCAAATCCCTGTTTAATATCCCCAGGGGTTTGGAATTCTTGCTCTTTTTTGGTGGGAATTTTTTTTATCCATTTTTTTTTTATAATTCTCCTGGGGTTGGTTTGTTCCCTGTAAATCCATGGAGTCAGTGGATCCCAAACCTCGAAAAATGGGGGGAAATTCCAGGTGGGAAAGAGGAGAATTGAGGGGAAGGGAAGGGAATTCCAGGTGGGAAAGAGGAGGAAAATGCAGGTGGGAAAAGGAAAACCCAGAGGAAAACATGGAAAATCCAAGTGGAAAAGGAGAATCCGGGTGGGAAAAGGAGGAAATTCCACGTGGGAAAAGAAGAAATTCTCGGTGGGAAAAGAGGAAAATTCAGGTGGGAAAATCCAGGTGAGAAAAGGAGAAAATTCCAGGTGAGAGAAAAAAGGAAATTCCAGGTGGGAAAAGGAGGAAATTCTTGGTGGGAAAAGAGGAAAATCCAGGTCAGAATGGAAATTCCAGGTGGGAAAAAGGAAATTCCAGGTGGGAAAAGCAAGAAAATCCATGTGGGAATGGAAATTGCAGGTGGGAAAGGAAAACTGAGGTGAGGGGAAGGAAATTCCAGGTGGAAACGGAGGAAATTCCCGATGGGAAAAAGGAAATTCCAGGTGGGAAAAGAGGCAATTCTGAATGGGAAGGGGCAATTCCAGGTGGGAAAGGAGGAAATTCCCTGTGGGAAAATCCAGAGGAAAAGATGGAAAATCCAAGTGGAAAAGGAGAATTCAGGTGGGAAAAAGGGGAAAATCCAGGTCAGAATGGAAATTCCAGGTGAGAATAGAGGAAAATCCAGGTGGGAAAATCCAGGTGGGAAAAGGAGGAAAATCCAGCAGGGAAAAAGGAAATTCCAGGTGGGAAAGAGAAAAATTCAGGTCAGAATGGAAATTCCCGGTGGGAAAAGAGAAAATTCCTGGTGGGAAAAAGGAAAATCCAGGTCGGGAAATCCAGGTGGGAAAAGGAGAAAAATCCAGGTGAGAAAAAGGAAATTCCAGGTGGGAAAAGAGAAAATTCCAGGTTGGGAAAAGAGGCAATTCCAGGTGGGAAAAGAGAAAATTCCAGCTGAGAAAAAAGGAAATTCCAGGTTGGGAAAAAGGAAAATCCAGGTGAGAAAAGGAGGAAATTCCCAATGAGAAAAAGGAAATTCCAGGTGGGAAAAGAGAAAATTCCAGGTTGGGAAAGAGGCAATTCCAGGTGTGAAAAAGGAAATTCCAGGTTGGGAAAAACGAAAAAACCAGGTGGGAAAAGGAGGAAAATCTCAGTGGGAAAAAGGAAAAATAAAGGTGGGAAAAGGAGGAAAAGAGGAAATTCCAGGTGAGAAAAAGGAAAATCCAGGTGGGAAATGAGGCAATTCCAGGTGGGAAAAAGGAAATTCCAGGTTGGGAAAAACGAAAAAACCAGGTGGGAAAAGGAGGAAAATCTCGGTGGGAAAAGAGGAAATTCCAGGTGAGTAAAAAGGAAAATCCAGGTGGGAAATGAGGCAATTCCAGGTGGGAAAAGAGGAAATTCCAAATGGGAAGAGGCAATTCCAGGTGGGAAAAGAGGAAATTCCAGGTGGGAAAAGAGAAAATTCCAGGTGAGAAAAAAGGAAATTCAGGTGGGAAAAAGGAAAAATACAGGTGGGAAAAGGAGGAAAAGAGGAAATTCCAGGTGAGAAAAAGGAAATTCCAGGTGGGAAAAGGAGAAAATTCCAGGTTGGGAAAGAGGCAATTCCAGGTGAGAAAACAGGAAATTCCAGGTTGGGAAAAAGGAAAAATCCAGGTGGGAAAAAAAGAGGAAATTCCCGATGAGAAAAAGGAAATTCCAGGTGGGAAAAGAGGAAATTCCAGGTGGGAAAAGAGAAAATTCCAGGTGAGAAAAAAGGAAATTCCGAATGGGAAGAGGCAATTCCAGGTGGGGAAAAGGAGGAAAATCCAGGAGGGAAAAAGGAAAACCCAGAGGAAAAGATGGAAAATCCAGGTGGGAAAGGAGAACTGAGGTGAGAGGATGGAAGTTCCAGGTGGGAAAAGAGAAAAATCCACGTGGGAAAAGATGAAAATCCAGGTGGGAAAAGGAGGAAATTCCAGGTGGGAAAAGGAGGAAAATCAAGGAGGGAAAAGAGGAAATTCCGGGTGGGAAAAAGGAAAACCCAGAGGAAAAGATGGGAAATCCAGGTGGGAAAAGAGGCAATTCCAGGTGGGAAAAGAGGCAATTCCCGGTGGGAAAAAGGAAATTCCAGGTGGGAAAAAGGAAAACCCAGAGGAAAAGAGGCAATTCCAGGTGGGAAAAGAGGAAATTCCGGGTGGGAAGGGGCAGTTCCAGGCGGGAAGGGGCTCACCTGGTACACCTGGTCCGTGGTGCTGTTCTTCTTCACCCTGACTGTCACCGTGGTGACGTCCGGCAGCGCCACCCGCAGCTCCACGTCCGAGACCCCGTTGTAATTCTGGGGGAAAAGGGGAAATTATCCACACTCCAAAGAAAAAGGGGGGAAAATTATCCCAAAACAATGGGGAAAATTATCCAAAAAAGGGGAAAATTATCCCCCCCTCCCAAAAAAAGGGGAAAATTATCCAAAAAAGGGGAAAATTATCCACCCCCCTCCCAAAAAAAGGAGAAGATTATCCAAAAAAAGGGGAAAATTATCCACACTCCCAAAAAAAGGGGGAAAAATTATCCACACTCCCAAAAAAAGGGGAAAATTATCCACACTCCCAAAAAAACCCGGGAAAATTATCCCCCACCCCTCCCAAAAAAAAAAAGGGAAAATTATCCAAAAAAAGGGAAGATTATCCACACTCCCAAAAAAAAGGGGAAAATTATCACCCTCTCCCAAAAAAAGGGGGAAAATTATCCAAAAAAGGGGAAAAATTATCCACCCCTCCAAATAAGGGGAAAATTATCCACCACTCCCAAATAAAGGGGGAAATTATCCACACCTCCAAAAAAAGGGGGAAAATTATCCAAAAAAAAATGGGGAAAATTATCCAAAAAAAATGGGGAAAATTATCCACCCCTCCCAAAAAAAAAGGGGAAGATTATCCAAAAAAGGGGAAAATTATCCACCCCTCCCAAAAAAAGGGGGAAATTATCCACACTCCAAAAAAAAGGGGAAAATTATCCCCCACCCCTCCCAAAAAAAGGGGAAAATTATCAAAAAAAAGGGGGAAATTATCCACCCTTCCCATAAAAAAGGGGAAATTATCCCCATCCCAAAGAAGGGGAAAATTATCCACACTCCCAAAAAAAAGGGAAAATTATCCAAAAAAAGGGAAAGATTATCCAAAAAAGGAGAAAATTATCCACCCCTCCCAAAAAAAAGGGGAAAATTATCCACCACTCCCAAATAAAGGGGGAAATTATCCACACTCCAAAAAAAAGGGGGAAAATTATCCAAAAAAAAAAAAAAGGGGAAAATTATCCACCCCTCCCCCCCAAAAAAAGGGGAAGATTATCCAAAAAAGGGGAAAATTATCCACCACTCCCAAATAAAGGGGGAAATTATCCACACTCCAAAAAAAAAAGGGGGGAAAATTATCCCCACCCCTCCCAAAAAAAAGAGGAAAAAAAGGGGAAAATTATCCACACTCCAAAAAAAAAAGGGGGAAAAATTATCCCAAACAATGGGGAAAATTATCCAAAAAAGGGGAAAATTATCCACCCCCCTCCCAAAAAAAAAGGGGAAAATTATCCAAAAAAAAGGGGAAAATTATCCACCCCCCTCCCAAAATAAAGGGGGAAAATTATCCACCCTTCCCATAAAAAAGGGGGAAATTATCCAGTCCCAAAAAAAGGGGAAAAAAAGGGAAAATTATCCACCCTCCTCCCAAAAAAGGGGAAAATTTTCCAACCCCCCTCCCCCAAAAAAGGGGATAATTATCCACACTCCCAAAAAAGGGGAAATTATCCAAAAAAGGGAAAAATTATCCACCCCACTTCCCAAAAAAAGGGGAAAATTATCCACCCTTCCCAAAAAAAAAAGGGGAAAAAAAGGGGAAAATTATCCACCCCTCTCCCAAAAAAAGGGGGAAAATTATCCAAAAAAGGGGGAAAATTATCCAAAAAAGGGGAAAATTATCCACACTCCCAAAAAAAGGGGAAAATTATCGAAAAAAGGGGAAAATTATCCAAAAATGGGGAAAATTATCCACCCTCCCCAAAAAAAAGAGGAAAAAAAGGGGAAAATTATCCACCCCTCTCCCAAAAAAGGGAATCAAAATCGTGTGGAATTGTCCCCAAACCCCGTGGATGTGGCACTTGGGGACAGGGATTTGGTGGCCTTGGGGACACTTGGGGTTTTTCCCACCTTGGCCATTCCATGGAAGGGATTTTTCCATGGAATTCCCCGGGATGATGTCACCCACCTCGTCCGACTCCGACAGGAACTCCTGCATGATGTCACTCTCGCCGATGACCCGGATTGGAGCACACTAAGGGACACACGGAATGTCACACGGGGTCACACGGGGTGTCATACAGGGTGTCACATGGTGTAACATTGGGGTGTCACACGGGGTGTCACACGGGTGTCACATGGGGATGTCACACGGTGTCACACGAGGTGTCACATTAATGTCACACAGTGTCACAGGGGTGTCACATGGGGATGTCACACAGGTGATGTCACACGAGTGTCACATGGGGATGTCACATCATGTCACACAGGGGTCACATCATGTCACAGAGGGGTGTCACATGGTGTCACACGGTGTCATACGGGGTGTCACCCGGTGTCACATGGGGATGTCACACGGATGTCACACGGGGTGTCACACGGGGTCACATGGTGTCACACGGATGTCACACGGTGTCACACAGGGGTGTCACATCGTGTCACACGGGGTGTCACATGGATGTCACACAGTGTCACAGGGGTGTCACATGGATGTCACACAGGTGTCACATGGGATGTCACATGATGTCACACAGGGGTCACATCGTGTCACAGAGGGTGTCACATGGTGTCACACGGGTGTCACACGGGTGTCATACGGGGCGTCACACGGGGTGTCACATGGTTGTAACACTGGGGTGTCATACGGGTGTTACACGGTGTCACATGATGTCACATGGGGTGTCACACAGGTGTCACATGGGAGTGTCACACAGGGTGTCACACGGGGTGTCACATCGTGTCACAGAGGGTGTCACATGGTGTCACACCGGGATGTCACACGGGTGTCACACGGGGGTGTCACATGGTGTACCATTGGGGTGTCACATGGTGTCACATGGGGGTGTCACACAGTGTCACAGGGGGTGTCACGCGGTGTCACACGGTGTCACACGGTGTCACACGGTGTCACACGGTGTCACACGGTGTCACACGGTGTAATACGGGGTGTCACATGGATGTCACACAGTGTCACACGGGGATGTCACACGGGGTGTCACACGAGTGTGTCACATCGTGTCACAGAGGGGTGTCCACACGGTGTCACAGGGGGTGTCACACGGGTGTCACACGGGGATGTCACATGGGATGTCACACATGGTCACATGGTGTCACATGGATGTCAACGGGTGTGTCACATTGTGTCACAGAGGGGTGTCACACAGTGTCACATGGGGTGTCACACAGTGTCACAGGGGTGTCACATGGGGTGTCACACGGGTGTCACACGGGTGTCATACGGGGTGTCACACAGGGATGTCACATGGGGGTGTCACACGGGTGTCACACAGGGTGTCACATTAATGTCACACAGTGTCACAGGGGTGTCACACGGGGTGTCACACGGGTGTCACATGGATGTCACACAGTGTCACAGGGGGGTGTCACATGGGGTGTCACACAGTGTCACACGGGTGTCACACGGGGTGTCACACGGGGTGTCACACAGTGTCACATGGGGTGTCACAGGGGGTGTCACAGGGGGTGTCACAGGGGGTGTCACATGGATGTCACACAGTGTCACAGGGGTGTCACATGGGGTGTCACACAGTGTCACATGGGGTGTCACAGGGGGTGTCACAGGGGGTGTCACACGGGGTGTCACATGGATGTCACACAGTGTCACAGGGGGTGTCAACATGGGGTGTCACACAGTGTCACATGGGGTGTCACAGGGGGTGTCACAGGGGGTGTCACACGGGGTGTCACATGGGGGTTCACACAGTGTCACAGGGGGTGTCACAGGGGGTGTCACACGGGAGTCACCCTGTCCCCTCCAGAGCCACCCCAGCAAACCCCTTCCCGTCATCCCAATTGTCCCGAGGGTGTGATTCCTGCCCCTGGGTCACCTCTGTCACCTCCTGTCCCCTGGGCCACCTCTGTCACCTCCTGTCACCTCTGTCACCATTAACCCCGTGTTCTCCATGTCAAGGTGTCCCCTCATGGATCCAGACCCTCTCCGAGGTGACTGAGTGTCCCCTGGGTCACCTCTGTCACCTCCTGTCACCTCTGTCACCTCCTGTCCCCTGGGTCACCTCTGTCACCTCCTGTCCACCCCAGTGTTCGGCGTGAGGAAGGATTTGGGATGAGCAGGGATTTGGGATGGGGGATTTGGGATGGGGATTTGGGATGAGGGATTTGGGATGGGGATTGGGATGGGGGATTTGGGATGGGGATTGGGATGGGGGATTGGGGATGGGGGATTTGGGATTGGGGATTTGGGATGGGGGATTTGGGATGAGGGATTTGGGATGAGGGATTTGGGATGGGGGGTTTGGGATGGGGGATTTGGGATGGGGGATTTGGGATGAGGGATTTGGGATGGGGGATTTGGGATGGGGGATTTGGGATGGGGGATTTTGGGACAAGCAGGGATCCTGAGCTGAGGGATTTTGGTCCGAGAAGAAAACTGAGGATGAGGAAGGATTTTGGGATGAGGAGGGATTTTGAGGTGAGGATTTGGGATGAGGAGGGATTTTGGGATGAGGGATTTTGGGATGAGGAGGGATTTTAGGAGGAGGGATTCTGAGCTGAGAGATTTTGGTCCGAGGAGAGAATTGAGGATGAGGAAGGATTTTGTGATGAAGGATTTTGGGACGAGCAGAGATTGGGATGAGCAGGGATTTTGAGGTGAGGGATTTGGGCTGAGGAATGAATTCAGGATGAGGAAGGATTTTGTGACGAGGGATTTGGGATGAGGAGGGATTTTGTGATGAAGGATTTTGGGATGAACAGAGATTTCTGATGAAGGATTTTGGGATGAGCAGGGATTTGGGATGAGCAGGAATTTTAAGGTGAGGGATTTGGGCTGAGGAGGAATTTTGTGATGAAGGATTTTGTGATGAAGGATTTTAGGACGAGGAGGGATTTTGAGCTGAGGATTTGGGCTGAGGATGGAATTCAGGCTGAGGAAGGATTTTGGGATGAGGGGTTTAGAATGAGCAGGGATTTGGGATGAGCAGGAATTTTGAGGTGAGGGATTTGGTCCGAGGAGCGAATGAGGACGAGCACAGATCTGTGACGAGCGATTCTGTGCCAAGACCCAACTCTGTGACTCCCTCCTCACTCTGAGCCGAGGGATTTTGGGCTGAGAATGGAACTCAGAATGAGGAAGGATTTTGGGCTGAGGATGGAACTCAGAATGAGGAAGGATTTTGGGCTGAGGATGGAATTCGGGATGAGGAAGGATTTTGGGCTGAGGAGGGATTTGTGATGAAGGATTTTGGGACGAGCAGGGATTCGGGATGAGGCATTTTGGTCCAAGGAGTGAACTGAGGATGAAGAAGGATTTTGGGATGAGGGATTTGGGATGAGCAGGAATTTTGAGGTAAGGGATTTTGGGATGAGGAATGAACTCAGGATGAGGAAGGATTTTGGGCTGAGAATGGAACTCAGAATGAGGAAGGATTTGGGGATGAGGAATGAATTCAGGATGAGGAAGGATTTTGGGCTGAGGATGCAATTCAGAATGAGGAAGGATTTTGGGCTGAGAATGGAACTCAGAATGAGGAAGGATTTTGGGCTGAGAATGGAACTCAGAATGAGGAAGGATTTTGGGCTGAGAATGGAACTCAGAATGAGGAAGAATTTTGGGACGAGGGATCTGTGACGAGCGCTTTCATGCCGAGACCCAACTCTGTGACTCCCTCCTCCCTGTGAGCCGAGGGATTTTGGGCTGAGGAGTGAACTGAGGATGAGGAGGGATTTTGGGACGAGGAGAAATTTTGAGCTGAGGGATTTTGGGCTGAGGATGGAATTCGGGATGAGGAAGGATTTTGGGCTGAGGAGGGATTTGTGATGAAGGATTTTGGGACGAGCAGGGATTCGAGATGAGGCATTTTGGTCCAAGGAGTGAACTGAGGATGAGGAAGGATTTTGTGATGAGGGATTTGGGATGAGGAGGGATTTTGAGGTGAGGGATTTTGGGCTGAGGATGGAATTCGGGCTGAGGATGGAATTCGGGCTGAGGAAGGATTTTGTGATGAGGGATTTGGGATAAGCAGGAATTTTGAGGTGAGGGATTTTGGGATGAGGAATGAATTCAGGATGAGGAAGAATTTTGGGACGAGGGATTTGTGACGAGCGATTCTGTGCTAAGACCCAACTCTGTGACTCCCTCCTCACTCCGAGCTGAGGGATTTTGGGCTGAGAATGGAACTCAGAATGAGGAAGGATTTTGGGCTGAGGATGGAATTCGGGATGAGGAAGGATTTTGGGCTGAGGATGGAATTCGGGATGAGGGAGGATTTTGGGACGAGGGATTTGGGACAAGGAGATACTTTGAGCTGAGGGATTTTGGGCTGAGGACGAAATTCAGGATTCAGGAAGGATTTTGGGCTGAGGAGGGATTTGGGATGAGGCATTTTGGTCCAAGGAGTGAACTGAGGATGAAGAAGGATTTTGTGATGAGGGATTTGGGATGAGCAGGAATTTTGAGGTAAAGGATTTTGGGATGAGGAATGAATTCAGGATGAGGAAGGATTTTGGGCTGAGAATGGAACTCAGAATGAGGAAGGATTTTGGGATGAGGAATGAATTCAGGATGAGGAAGGATTTTGGGACGAGGGATCTGTGACAAGCACTTTCATGCCGAGACCCAACTCTGTGACTCCCTCCTCCCTGTGAGCCGAGGGATTTTGGGCTGAGGAGTGAACTGAGGATGAGGAGGGATTTTGGGACGAGGAGAAATTTTGAGCTGAGGGATTTTGGGCTGAGGATGGAATTCAGGATGAGGAAGGATTTTGGGCTGAGGAGGGATTTGTGATGAAAGATTTTGGGACGAGCAGGGATTTGGGATGAGGCATTTTGGTCCGAGGAGTGAACTGAGGATGAGGAAGGATTTTGTGATGAGGGATTGGGATGAGGAGGGATTTTGAGGTGAGGGATTTTGGGATGAGGAATGAACTCAGGATGAGGAAGGATTTGGGCTGAGAATGGAACTCAGAATGAGGAAGGATTTTGGGATGAGGATGGAACTCAGAATGAGGAAGGATTTGGGATGAGGATGGAATTCGAGATGAGGAAGAATTTTGGGACGAGGGATCTGTGACAAGCACTTTCATGCCGAGACCCAACTCTGTGACTCCCTCCTCCCTGTGAGCCGAGGGGATTTTGACCCCAGCACACATTTGTGGCCCCCAAGGCCTTACCCTTCTCCAGGTACTCCTCCAGGCCCCTCCTGCGGGCGTCCAGCTGCTGCTCCGACAGGGAGAAGGGCCATTTCCCGGGCAGCCGGGGGAAGGTGAAGTTGGCGAACTCCCGCTTCAGGTTCTGGTGCAGGATGGCGAATTCCCGGTAGCGTTTGGAGCACAGCTGGCGCCCGGCCATGTAAACGTTGTACACCTGGGGAGGGAGGAAATAACACAGGGAGGTCCCCAAAAATACCATGGAAAGGTCACAAAAGTTCGAACGAAAAGTTCGTAAAAATTCTCGCCAAAGATCCCCAGGAAAAGTCCCCGAAAGTTCCCACAAAATGTTCCGAAAAGTTGCCGAAAATTCATATGAAAAGTTCGCGAAAATTCCCACAAATGTTCCCAGAAATTACCACAAAAAGTTCCAAAAGATTCCCACAGAAAGTTCCCAAAATCCCCATGAAAAGTTCCCCAAAAATTCCCACCAAAAGTTCCCAAAAATTCCCATGAAAAGTTAAAAAAAATTCCCACAAAAAGATCCCAAAAATTGCCACCAAAAGTTCCCACCTAAGTTCCCAAAAATTCCACAAAAAAATTCTCCAAAAATTCCATGAAAAGTTCGCCAAAAGTTCACAAAAATTCCATGAAAAATTCCCGAAAATTCCCACAAAAAGTTCCCAGAAATTCCCACAAAAAGTTCACAAAAATTCCCACAAAAAGTTCTCAAAATTCACACAAAAAGTTCGCCAAAAGTTCGCGAAAATTCCCACAAAAAGTTCCCAAAAATTCCCACCAAAATTCCCATGAAAAGTTCCCAAAAATCCCCATGAAAAGTTCCTGAAAAATTC